>NW_017729022.1:78014516-78032391 GCF_001723915.1 Gavialis gangeticus
CCTGGGTTGCACTTTAATTCAAAAAGTGAGTTTGTGCTTAAAAAGGCTGGAGACCACTGATCCAAGCAGTATGTATAATGTCTTCAATGTTGATCTCACAATTTAGGAATAGAGGACTGAAATTTGTGAAGCTGGCTAAGGTTTTGCCCTTACAGGTGAACAAAGTTACTTTGGCTCCTGGAGCAGCAGGGAAAAAAACAAAACAAAAACCCTAATCCAAACCAACCCCTATCCCCCTTCAGAGCCATTCACAATCTGCTGGGTAGGCTCTAAGAACATTTCTCTTACCAGGCAGAGCTCCTCAGGTTGAATAGGCAGAGGAAT
The DNA here is from genome assembly GCF_001723915.1 of Gavialis gangeticus. NCBI lineage: Eukaryota > Metazoa > Chordata > Crocodylia > Gavialidae > Gavialis > Gavialis gangeticus. The sequence goes on from NW_017729022.1 coordinate 78,014,841, forward strand.
ATCTGCTCTGTGGTTTCTGGTGGGGTTCAGGTATAAGAGGTGCCTGGCTTCTTGGTGACATATCAGGGCTTGGATGACTGTAGACATGAATAGAAGCAGAACCTGAGACACTTGACATACTTTAATACTGAAAATGGAGGCACCCACAGATTTTAGGCACTATCAAACTTGGATGGCAACTGAGGAGGGAGTTTGAGGATCCTAGTTTTGGATATTGATGCCTATGGTAACAGGTGAGACGTGGGTATTTAAGTCCTTTTGTGGAGCTAGCTTTTGGTGCATGGGCTGGTTGGTAATGTACCTTTAAAATACTTTTCTTTCCTATAAGAAAGGAAAGCTCAATATAATAGGCCAGACTCTTTTTGTTGGGAAAGCTCCATCAACTTCACAGGAATTACATCAGAAATGAATGTAGCCCAGTATATATATATATCTCACAATAAGCCAGTAGTTGCCCTTGAATCTTCCTCAACCTTAATATCTTCCAGCTAAGGAACTATTTTGATTTCATTTTCAGAGGTTATTTTTTCATCTGCATGTTCATGAAATAGTGATTACCCTTCTGTCTTATAGCCAACAATCATTTCATTTACCCATTGCATGACTATTTGGAAATTTAAACATCTGATTTAAAACAATGACTAGAGCTTAAACTTCCAGAGCTGTTCTCTGTACTGGTTCGATCAATTTTACTTTTTCCAGGTCGTTTCATTTCTTTTCTACTGCCTTGCTCTGTTGGAATAGTAATCTCTCTATCAGTTGTGCCCTCAGTTTAATGCATCTCATGAAAAATATTTTCAGCAGAAAGTCTTCCAATTAACCCAATTCCTCAGAACAACACTCACATTTTGTCACTAACTGTTATTCAGTTCTTTGATCTATGGGTCAAGCTCTCAATAACCTAGATTTGTCTGTCCAAAATATAAATACAAATTTCCAGATTTACTGTCAGTGTATTGGCGTCATTTTCTCCCTGTAGAGTGATTTCTGTATCGAATTTCTCCAGAACTGAGTATATTGGTTTCACAGCAAACAGTTCCTCACATACCTGCCAACTTTTCAGCATGTTCCACATCTCCTGTCATTATACAAGGATTTCTACTCAGAGTCAAAAAACCAACCCTTAAATTCATGGAAGTGAAGTTCCAGATTTTATTTAGATGTAATCAAGGCAATTTACTTATTTAAAGGAAAGTAGGGGAAATAGTATAATCCTGTGCTCACAGCCATTTATTTTAATACTGAACATCTCTTTGGCTTGATTCTATTAATAACTAGTGGGGAAATTAATCTTTGCTCATTTTAACATTTAAGAAACAGTGGGTCTTCATACAAATCTCCTTATCCACATATTGATGAACGTATCCATGCATAAACAAGAGCATTATTTTTCTGTAGATCATTATGCTGTGCTTCATTACTTGTTATTTACTATTGTCCTGTTTAAAAAGTTCAGTAATCCAATCAGAAACAGAAATAATACCTCGTAACTTAAACGACCAATAACGCACAACAAATAATGAAGCAATGAATAGTACTGTGTCAAAGCAAACAGTTGCCAAACAAATTGTAGGCTGAGATTTGTTGATATAAACTGTTAGCTGGACAATTGCAAATGAAAAATACATTCATAAAATCAAAATTGGTGTGTGGTTAATTCATAGAAAGTACTAAAATTCATCAGCTATATTATTCATGGGAAATAATTCAACCACGAAATGTATGTTTGACAAATGCAAGGTAATGTACACTGAAATACTCACACATTGTTGGGTTCTAAATTAACTGTAAATACTGCAGAAAACACCTGAAAATCATTGTGGACAACTCAACGAAACCACTGCTCAATGCACAACAGCAGTGAGGAAACAAAATGTTAGGAAGCACAAGCAATATGTAGAAAAGTAATACTGAAACTAACACATAACAACATTTTATAAACAACTAGTATGAGCTCACCTAGAATATTATATGCAGTCCCGGTCATCTTATCTCACTATAGATGGGGCAGTACAAAGAGGCAAACTAGCAAAACAACCAACCACATAAAATCTTTGAGAAGGGCAGAGTTTTAAGAAATCAGAACTGTTCAGTTTAGTGAAGACATGAATAAGAAAGGACATTCTAATGAGAAAATTCTGTTATCAAGGAGAGAAAGCTGATTCCCATTTCTCTCTTTCATAATTCAAGAATGAGTGGGATAATCAATTAAAAATAAAAATAAAATCAATCAAAGGAATTACTTTCTTACAGAGCTAATAATCAAAATGGGGAACTCATTGCCACAAGATATGAGAAAACAAAGGTCAAGTAGGATATTTTAAAAAGGGATTTTAAATGTATATAGATTCATAAAGAGGATAAAGTAGTTACAATGTAAGAGACAAAACCCCTTGTACTTTAGCCTACAAGCGAAACTTTGATTGAGAAGACCTATTAAGACTCTTCTTATATGGGTGAATTATTCAATAGTTGTCACCTATAGAACTGTTACAGACCACTGTAAGAGACAAGATAATGAAGTTAGGAGACCTCTTCTCTGTTCCAGTGTACCTATTTTTATGTTTCTAGCTGTAGCAAAACACCCCAAACTAGGTAGGATACATAAGAAAGTACAGTACTGAACCAATAATACAAAAAGATGGAAGGCAGGCAAACAGTAGAGATACCAAGGACAATCACCCTTGGTATCAAAAACATCCCACATGGCACAAAAGATAATAACTTTTTGTTGTTTTTGTTAATGAGCAAACTCTGTATCAATGGATACAGTCCCCATCAGTTCATCTACTTCACTGTGTGAAAGCTACTGAATGAAAATGCAAGGTTTTGGAGGGGACTATGTCCTGGTTTGGTTATAAGTTACATAGTTCTTGGTTTAAAATCTTGTGTGATATCAATATATAAATTATTATTTCACTTAATATTATAAAGAAAGGAAAGTACTTGCTTGCCTTTTGGCTTGGACCAATAGAATGATTAATTTAATGTATACGGACTCTTTCAGTTCAGAGCAGGCATATGGTTTAAAGCAGTAATAATTTACTATGACATATACCCTATCATAAGGTTATACCCTACTCTTGTGATACAATGCATTGAAGGATCCAGATATCTCTCTATTTAAAAATGATGAGCCTATAATATTTAGCATTAATAATAAGATTAGCCATGGTATATACAAGAGAGCTTCTGTGGTCTGTAGAAACTGACTGTTCTACATTATTTTAATTACTGGAGACAATGGCTAGGGACAGACATTAACTGGTTTAAGTGATCAGAAACTGGTTTAAACCTGTAAAAGAACATAAGTTCAGTGCACATAAACCAGGTTCAAAATGGCTGAAACTGGTCTGAGATAAACCTGGTTGAATGCAGTATCAGACTGATTGAGTTCAAACTGGTTTATGCAATGCCTGTCCCAGACTCCGTCCTGGTTTAAGGTAAGTCAGAGTCCCTTAGCATCCTGGCAGGCTTTCTGGGCTGGGCTTTTTGCTCCAGTGGAGCAGGGCTGGCCCCAGCTCTCTGCTCCCCACCTGGAGCAGGCAAAGACAGGGGTTGGGGCTTGGCCAGATTTTAGTCCCAGAAGGGAGCAGGTAAGAAGTTTATTCTCCCCCCCCCCCTTCCTCCCCTGTCCCACCAGCACCAAGCTTCATTTCTCTGCTGGCTGCTTCAGCAGTGGGGGCATGGCCAGCTGTGGCAGTAGCCTGGGTTGAAATGGGCATGGAGGGGTTTAATTCCTGCCTCCCTGTCCCACCAGCAGGGACCCAAGCTGGGGTCCACTGGGTGCTCCCCCCCTCACTGCTGTAGTGGTGAGGCCAGGCATTGCCCCCTGAGGCAGAGGGGGCAGGGCGGGAGGTTGTTCCCTCCTCTACCTACACTGCCCCTCAGGAAATGCAGCTGGGTCTGCCCACCCCGACTGCCACTGCTTGCTTCCTACTTGGGGCAAGCAGCAGAATAAATCCCCTCCTGCCTGATCCACCAGATGCTGAAGGGAGGGGAGAATAGCCCCCCTCCATGCCCCCTGCCTAAGGGCCCTGCCAGCCAGTCTCTGGCCATGCCCACATGTGCAGCCACTGGAGCAGTGAGGGGGCAGGGCTCTTGATGGGGGCAGCAGCCCCTGCCATAGTATCTGGGGAGCACAAGCCTCTTCCCAGTGGTGGACCACACTGTAGGGTGGGCATTCCCCCACTGGGAAGGGGCTCACACTCCGGGAAACCATGGCAGAGGCTGCTGCCCATAACACTGTTGGTCCTCCCTTGCTGCTCCAGCATCCGCAAGGCCGGAGGCCAGCTAGGAGGGACCTTTAGGTGGGGGACAGGGAGTGGGGTTATTCTCCCCTCTACTACTGGGGAACCACAGCAAGGTCTACCTGCCCTGACTGCTGCTGCCACAGCTTGCTCTGTGCCTGGGGCAAGCAGAAGAATAAGCTGTCTGGTGTCCCCTCCCTCCAGCATCTGGAGGAGGGGGAAGAAGAGGACTTATTTTATCGCTTGCCCCAGGCACAGAGCGAGCAGTGGCTGCAGTGGTGGTCGGGGAGGATAGACCCCACTGTGGTCCCCCAGGCAGAGGGGGAAATAACTCCGCTCCCTGCCCCCCACCTAAGAGGCCCTGCTGGCTGGCCTCTGGAGCAGCGAGGGGGGAGTGACTGTGATGGAGGCAGCAGCCCCTGTTATGGTTTCCTGGAGTGTGGTCCCCCACTGGGAAGAGGCTCATGTTCCCCAGACACTGCGACAGGAGCTGCTACCCCCATCAAGAGTCCTACCACCTTGCCACTCCTGCAGCTACATTGGGGCATGGCTAGAGGCCAGCTGGCAGGTTCTCATGGTGCTCAGAGGGGAGGCAGAAGGGGGATTATTCTGCTGCTTGCCCCAAGCAGGGAACAAGTGGAGGCAACAATCAGGGTAGGCAGATCCTGGCTGCTGTCTGCCAGGAGCAGAGCGGGTGGACGGTGGAACTACCACCCTCCCTGCCCCCTCTTCCTCAGGCACTATGCTGGCCAGTGTTTGGCCATGCCCATCCCTGCTGAGGCAGCAGCGATGGGGGAGGGCCTAGTGGACCCTGGCGCAGGTACCTGCTTGTGGGACTGGGTGGGGGGGAATTAAATCTCTCTGTAACCAGTTCAGCCCAGGCTACTGCCCAGGCTGGCCACACCCGACCAGCATAGCTTTCCTGCAACAAGGGCATGCTCTAGTGCCCCCTGGTGCCTGGCCTAAGTAACTGCAGGCATGTGCCTGCATTTCCTCAGTCCAGAGGGAATGTCTGTGCACTTGCAAATCGGTTTAACATAGGCGGGTTAAACTTACCTGCAAAGATTGAATCAATTCAGGCTCCAGCTTTTTTAATGTCTGTCCCTAGCCAACAGGTTTGATGACTTCAGAGAAAAAGTTTATAGATACAGAAGTGTATGTTTTCTAAATCTGCAAAACTCTATTGAATTTTTCTAAAATGCCCTTGATCTATTCTATGACAAAGGTCATCACAATACTTTTCACTGAAAAATATTTTAAGCTGTATTTCTGTGACATAGATTTGCTTGAAAATTGAGTCTCAACATTTCAAAGCCACACTGCTGTGTTGGGACATTGCCATATAACAATGTTTTTATGTTTTTTAAGCACATTCATGATAATAGCAGAGTGTAATCTTTGACCTATTAGGTGACAGGTTCAAGCAAATTTTACCATCCATGCTTAGTAAAATCAAGTCTTCTCTATTTTCTTTAGAAAGCTAAATACTCTTACACTGGATATCTAACAGTGTCAGATTGCTTTACCCATATTTTTCTTCTTCATATTTTTGCAAATCAGTCACCGTCTTTAATATGAGCAACAAGACAACTTTCCCTTCATATCCATTATTCCTCTGACAGGAGCAAAATTTGAATTTGAATTTGAAAGACAATTCTCTCTCTCACTTTCTCTCTCTTCTTTTTCATTACTTTGTTTCCAAATTTTTTTCAAACATATGAACATCATTATGATCACCTATGCAACAATCTTCATTTTAAAAAGGATTTTGCTTTGCTGTGCACTCCTACCATATAGAAGACTATGAGAAATCTGATGCTATATGCATATATCCCACTTTATTTTCATGTACTAAAGCCAATGTGTTCTCAGCTGATATAATTGATGGACCCCCCAAATAACCCCATCGTTAGGCCCTTGATGGGCTGTACCCTCTTTAAGGTCTGCATTCTAGATACTGTCTTTTAGCAGTTGTAAACCAACTAGAATGTTTTTAAATGGTCAGCAGCAATGCATGTTAAGGGGTTCGTCCAGTGTCCATCAAAGTCAACAGAAGTCTTTCTATGGAATTCATTGGGTATCAGATCACACCCTTCTTTTTTGAAGGAGTCACTCTTAATAAACTGTAAGGCAATACTGGTCATATATTTAAAGGTACTTAAGCAATAGGGCTGTGCAAAGCTTTGGTAGCTAATTCAATTTGCAGGAAATTTGGCCCAATTCGGCAGGCGAATCTCCAAATACCAATTGAATTGGGAGACTCATTGAAATGTCCAAATCAATTCAGAAACCTCTGCATCGATTTGGAAGCTTCTGAATTGATTCAGAGAGATTCAGAGATTCGGCCATAGACTATGCAGGCAGCAGCCGTTGATGACACTGGACACAGCTGCCTCCAACTGGTAAGTCTGTTGTGGTGGGGGAGGGAAGGGTTGTGTGTGGGGGGCAGATCAACACTTCCACAGCGAGGGAGGGATTGGGGCTGGCGCTTAGACAAGCTGCTCAGTCAGGGTGGGGCGGGCACAGGACTCAGAGAAGGAGGCTCCTGCCACTGTGCCACTGGCCTGGGAGCTGCTCTTCTGGTGGCTCTTCCAGCAACTGTCACCACTGATCTGGGAGGGCATGGGAGTGGATGTATGCCCCTGGATCTGTGTAGGGTGGGCTGGCCCAGACTGTGCAGTGGGAGGCTAGTCCCAGCTGCCCACTGTTGGGCTGTGCTCCACAGGGATGGTGAAGCCAGGGCTGCACTCTAGTGGTTAGCCTCAGCCACAGCCCAGAGCTCAGCCCTGGCTCTGCCCACCCCATAGAGTGCAGTGGAGCAGGGGCTATGGGGGACTGGGCCTGCAGCCACCCTAAAATTTTCCATAGCCCCTGACACCAGTCAGGTCACAATCCAGGTGCACATGCCTGCTTCCACGCCCTGCTGCTGCTCGCCCAGCCAGGGTGGGTGGGGTGAAGCTACAGCTTGTCTGGAAGGCATGGGGAGGCTGGAGCAGCTTCTGCCACTGCATGCTACTTGTCTGAAGCAGTGCAGCAGCACTATCCTGTGCCTCCCCGCCCCATCTGGGCGAGCGGCAGGAGGGCATAGCCCCCACTTCCAGTACCTTTCACTGCCTGTCTGGAGTGCAGCCCAATCTAGCCTACCCTGTACAGATCCAGGGGCACACACCTGCTCCCATGCCCTCCCAGACTGGCAGCAAGAGCCACCAGAGGAGTCACTGGAAGAGCAGCTCTCAGACTGGTGGCGCACAGTGGTGGGAACCCCCCTCCCTGAGTCCTATGCCCCTCCACCCCAGCTGGGCAGCTTGTCCCACCCCCAATCCCTCCCTCACTGTGAGGGAGTTGATTTGCCCCTCCCCCCCCCCCCTTCCCTCCTTCCTCTGCCCACCATAACAGACTTGCCAGCTGGAGGCAGTTAGGTCCAGCATCGTCAAGGACTGTTGTCTGTATAGTCTATGGCTGAGTCTCCGAATTGGTACTGAATCTTCAGATCCAAATTGGCCGAATCAAATCAAGACAGTGATTTGAATCACCAAATCAAATCACTGTCCCTCCAGATTGGCTGAATCTGAAGCAAATACTTGCTGCTTCGCACAGGCCTATTAAGCGACCAAAGTTGAAAATCAGTGTAGTGGGATTTCCAAAGGCAAGAAACTCTCTCCCTGGATCATTAACTACCCATGTGTTAAAAAATCTACAACTACTCCATAGCAGTTGCATGTGCTGCATTCCAAGCCAAAAACTGACTGAAAATAAAACCTAGGAACTCCAACATGCCTCATTAGTCAATCAGTCATGGTCAGTTAGAGCCTAGAAAACCCATTGGGTTAGTATGTTTAATCCACTGGGTTAGTGTGATTAACTCATAATACTTTTCTTATGCAGCTTTCTTTTAATGTACACAACTGGCTACTATTTGCATTCAGCCATCTCTACCACCCTAGTCTGAACAATCAGGTACTCACAAGTGGGACAACTGGGACTGAATTTTGAAATATAGGAAGACATCTTCACCACATTGCTACCACAGCCTTTGTTTATCCAGAAAGTGCGATAATAATGATTTTGGCTTTTTATTTTTAAAGAATATGGAAAAAGTTAACTCATTAACACCTCTCAATATCCCTGTTTATTACCTATTTGTACCATTATCTGTTTTTTTACGAAACAAAAAGATGAGATAACCTGTTTCAGTTTACTGGTATCAACCCAAAGCTTAGTTTCAAACTCTATAGTTTCTGATACAACCAGGTAATTTTTTTTTTTGGGTGAGAAATGCAAATTAAGAAATGCTGAAATATTTTGTGAATTTATCTGATCTTGCTCAAATGTACAGCTAAAAAAAACCCAAAAAGAAAAAAATCAGTTTAAACATTTCATTTAGACGTTTAAAAATGAACTATTTTTGTTTCTCAAATCAGATGCAAATTTTAATTTCAACATTTTATTTAAAAGTAAAAGTAAAAACCCTTAAGCACTCAAATTCAAAACAGGACATTTCATTACATATTGACCCCTTTTTCCCCAATTCTTTGATTTGCTGAAAAATAAAAAAGGAAAAATATTGCCTTTTGCTTGGCCCTGCTTTCCTTTTCTTTTGCACAGTTGACAGAAAATGGAAAAATCAAACACAGGTTTTATCCCATATCCTATGGCTTCTCTCAAATGATTCCCTTTTCTATTAACATTAGTCCAGCTTCTCTTTCTCTTCTGGAAATATCACATGAGAAAACTTCCACCTTTGTTTTCCATAAATTAATATATATTGTACTCACTTAGAAGATAACCAATAATTGTAATTAAGTACCCTAGCTGCAAATGCTTTCAACAACTCTCCAAGCTGCTAAATAAACATGAATGCAGAGAACAAATGATTTTGAATGACTAAAACTCTTGTGCATTTTGCATAGTGATCTAAAATAATTTTAGCACAGAATCTGCTTTAATTAAAGGTTGCATTTGTTTTGAAACTTGAAAACATAAGAAAAATCAAGCATTGCATTGCATAAAACAGCAAACAAGTTTCATAACTATATTCCATAAGAAAATGCAATTATTTCATTGTCACCTGAAGCTCTTATACATATTCTTTACATAATGCTGTGTTGGGGTGTGAAAATTATGTGTAGTTTCCTCTGAACTCGACAACAGCATGGAGTTAGGGGTGGTGAAAGCAGCCTGGTTTGATTGTGGAAAATGGCAGAAGATTTAACCCTAAAGATAACGGATGCTCCAAGACTTGTCCAATTTTACATTAGTCCCTTGTTCCCCTTCACACTGCCAATAGGGAATTCTCTGCTGTCTGCCACCCAGTTCCTCCTTAGGAACAGAGGACTCCCTCCTATCCTGCAGAGTTCAAAACACCTCCACTACCGACACAGTTGTGTAGGTTTCTGCTAGGGCAGGGGTGGGAGCACTTGTTTTTTTCCATAGTCCTTTTGTCTGGTAGGCCTTTAGCAGCAAAATTGTGGGGGAAAACATATTCCCTATTGAGATGCAGTGGTGTTGAAATGTGTGCTAGTCTGGAATCAGACAGAAGATAGGACAGGGTAGCAGCCTTAGAAACTATTTCAGAGAGACTTGAGCCTTTATAGACAACAGCCTACTTTGTCAGATACTGGGAGTTGACTCCATATATGCAGATAGCTCACTTAATTTCATATTTAAAACCCAACGTGTGCTCAGGTAGTATAACTGATGAATTCCAGATAACCCCATTGTTCAGCTTTTTATGGAACTGTATCCTTTCTAGGCTCTGCCTTCTAGCTCCCATGTTTTAGCTGATGTGAAACAACTAGAATGATCTCAAATGGTCATCAGTGATGCTCATTAAGGGCATCTATACACATGTGCTGGGCATGGGGGGGGGGCACTTTAATTAAAACAGCTCTGAGTGGCACTCTAATTAAAGCGCCCAGAGTGTCTTGTGTATTAGCATCCTCACATTTCAAAATGGTGGCAGGGGTGCTTTATCTAAAGCTTATTGAATGGACTTTAGATAAAGCACCTTCACCGCCATTTTGAAGTGCAGGAATGATGATGCATGACATGCAGAGGCTGTCTGGAGCATGGTAATTACCACGCTCCAGCAGACTTGATTAATTGTAATTACAGCATGTCAGAGCAGCCTTCGCACTCGTGTATAGGCACTCAAAGAGGTTGGTTCAGTGTCCATTGAACTCAAAAAGAGTCCATTCCTAGCAGCTGATAAAGTAGGTTTTTACCTACGAAAGCTCTTCATGATTCTGTCAATGACTTAGCCTCTAAAATGCCACTCTATTCTTCGCTCAGTTTCTACTGAAGCAGATTAGCAAGTATGCCTCATTTTTGTCAGGATCATAAGAGACTTACTGCCCTAAACCTTACAGAGTCATTCAAAAGAGCATTAAAAATACATGCAGAATTTTGTTAGTCAATAAATATCTCACAATATTGTCCAGAGTAATTTACATAATCTTTCTAGTATGTTGAACACAGTTCTATCTCTGGATTAAAATCTTTAATCCTTGTTCTTCTGGGATGTCAGGTGGCTGCCTGATGACCTCTAAAGTCACTGTCAAAGTTTAATTTTTTCACCTATGTGGATTTACAAACCATAAGCACTGGATAACACACTCGATTTCAACAAGATGTTTAAGAAAAGAAAAAGATAATCACATGATAGGGCAAGAAAAATAATAAAACCAAATTGAAGATGAGTCCAGATGGGTGAACTAATCCTGAAAAACTTGCCTGATTAAAATAAAATTCCAGATTTTTTTATGACTTCATTTCTTATTGGAGTGTAATGCATATGTTCATGTTGTCCTGTCTTATACTGCTAACCTAGGTGCTTGTGTGACCGCTGTTATTCTTGGAATGTGGATTTTATATTTATTTTTTGCAATAGTAGAAGGAAGAACAAAGTCAAATACCTGCCCAGGGCTCCCTGGCGTGTTGAGTCACCATGATTAATGTACTTTGGCTTCTGTGGCCAGTGGCATGAGAGGGAGATATAAGGCTAGCAGTACCTTAGAAGCCAGAATGACTCACTTTATAGCTAGGTCACCTGGGGTGACTTTTGACATGAGTTCAGAGAAAAATACATGCCTCTAGATATAAAATAGAACACTTTAACCATTCTACCGCCACATCCCAAAAAGAACAACAGACTCTGTTTAAAAACCTGATATAGGCACACTGGGACAAAATTAATCTATGATCAAATTCTGCAATAGTTAGGTCAGGAATTATTTTAGTCCATTGTTTCAGGCCTTCATTAAATCCGTTCAGTTATTTGTGCCAGATGGGTAGTAAGACTACAGATTAATTTACCCATCTGTAGCGGAGCACTAGGGTGCTCGCTACTAGTAATGGCGACGTGGGCTTGGTTGCCAATCAATAGGGCAGCACAGCCGGGGGTTGCCTAAGCAACTGAGGGGGTCAGCTGACTGCCAGGGGGCCGGGCCTGCCCTATATAAACATGCAAGGCTGAGGCCCGAGGCAGTTCCCCTCTGGCAGCCTGAGTGGCAGGATCTCTGCTGAGGAGCAGAGTGGAGTAGGCTTAGAGCCGAGCAGCCAGAGCATCGGCATGCGAATACAGGGTGAAGAGGGCCCTGACAGGGATATGACAGAAGGTTAGCCAGGTTGGCTCAAGGTTTATGTTACAGCCGAGAGGCTCTGCATTCTGTTGTGGTTTTGGGAGTTATTGTAGCCCCGGAGGGGAGGCTTTGGTTTTGTTTGGTTATTGTTATTAAACTACCAGAGGACCAGGTGAGGCTGTAGGGATGGAGGAGGCCTCAGTAGGAGCTCCCCAGTAAGGTGGGAGTGCTCCCAGCGCGGTACAAAGTGCTGTGTGGGGTGTCCCGACCCCAACCCCAGTGAGGGTGACTATTGGGATAAGTAGCGCGGTAGAGAGCGCTGTGTGGGGTGTCCCGACCCCAACCCCAGTGGGGGTGACTATCAGGATAAGTAGCGCGGTAGAGAGCGCTGTGTGGGGTGTCCCGACCCCAACCCCAGTGGGGGTGACTATCAGGATAAGTAGCACGGTAGAGAGCGCTGTGTGGGGGGTCCCGACCTCAACCCTAGTGGGGTAACCAACCGCGGGAAGCACGGGTGACAAAACCCCAGTGGGGTAACCAACCGTGGGAAGCACGGGTGACGAAACCCCAGTGGGGTAACCAACCGCGGGAAGCGCGGGCGATGAAACCCCTGTATGGATGAGAGTGCGTGAGCGTGGGGAGACAGGCCCAGTGGGGCGCTGCCTCTACATAAGAAGCCCCAGGGAGGGCATACCTGTTGGGAAGCCCAGCAGGGGCATACCTGTTGGGAAGCCCAGCGGGGCAAACCTATTGGGGAGCCCAGTGGGGCAAACTTAGGGAGAAACCCAGTCGGGCGGGTGTATAGACAAGCCCAGAGGGGTGAGCTTAGTGAGAAACTTAAAGGAGCCAGCTTAGGGGCCGGCCTGAGTGGGCCAGCGAATACAAGGGAACCAGCAAAAGGGCACGAGTTGCGTGACAAGCTCGGGATCACCAGTAAGGGCGCTGGTTGCGTGACAAGCCCAGGGGCATTAGCCAGGACACCGGTTGAATGACAAGGCCAGGGCACCTACGGGAGGCGCCAGTCATGTGGCGAGCCCAAGGCCAGAGGGCCTACAGGAGGCGCTAGTTGCGTGACAAGCCCAGAGTGCCAGTCAGGGCGCGGAGAGCAAACTGACCAGTCAACGTCCGGGACATCTGCGACGCTTGGGGCGTGCTAAAGGGGAGGTTGGAGGCACGCATAGCCCATAAGGCTGGGATGTATGGGGTCACTCCTTAAGGGATATGGATCAGTATGACCAGAGCACCGTGTCATAGGAAAAAGTAAGGCAGCCTCCCTTAAAGACATATGAGAGCAAGACGTGGTGGGCGAGATAGAGGGTGCTAAACAATTAACTTGGCACGGTAGGGGGCACTAGGGAGATCACAGCCGCTCCTAGGGCCCACCTCATGACACCATCACAGCGATATTCCTTCATGAACTTGCTTTACTAATTGGATTGTAAAATGCCCTTCAGTGAGTCCCCTGTCAATATGAAAGTGTCTGGGCTGTTATCTCTGCAGACATTATAAACAAAATAAGTCTTGGTTTCCAGCACTCTTCAATAAAGGACTTCTAAGGCAAATTCATTTATTCTGTACATAGTACTCTGTCTTGTTTAATGAGATCCATTAATGCTGCAGCTGTTGAGAGATGGGCAATATACTGCTAAAGCACTCTGTCTTTCAGATGTGGCAAAATCTTTATTACTGTTGGCTACTGAATTTCCCTTAGTACTAACAGTGATGGTATATCACTATAGCTCCAGTCATGGAGTTTGAACTTCAGAGCCATCTTGACTCAAATGGGCCTTTATTTTTAATGAGGTTATTATCCTAGTGTCCTGGACTGTAATTTGCTTTTCAAAAATTTCATAGCAGAACTGAAAACAATCAAAAGTTTCACCATTGTCAAATTGGCAATATCTTGTATGGCTTGTATGAATATTCATGCTTGCGTCAAAATTCTTCAGCTGAAAGAAAACACCATCAAACTTGAGCACAATTTTTGGTTGCTCTATCAACTAAGCGCTTAGTGCATTTCCCAGTTCAGAGCTCAGTTCATTGGGATTGTTTACATGGATTAAATGACTGGCAATTGCTCCTATTTTCCTGGATGGCTGAGTGTACTCCGTATGTTTGCAGGGTGGTGGTGGTGGGGTGTCAGAAAAGCTATTTGCTTGATTTTCTCAGAAAGAGAATTTACAGTTGTTTCAGACTTATTTAGAAAACAAGTTTAGCTTGTAATTCATAATTGTATACAGTTTAGGAACAGATGATACTTTCATACTTTGTAGATTAAAATTATAGTCTCACCTGCTTTATATACCACTTTATAACAAGAGACATGACAGTTAATCTTTTCTCTTGTATTTATGGTATAAAGGGCCTACTATTGTACTTTCAGGATGGCGGTCTGTCCTTTTTATTGTTGCTTGGCTTAACAACTTAATTTATAGTCAAGAGGCACATCTACATGGGGCATTTTCTGTGGAGCTGATTAATTAGCTCTGCAGTAAATGTCTCAGTGTTCCTATGTGGGCCTCTATCAGAACACGTGAAACTAATAAACTCTGCCGCAGGTTAGTACTTGTAAATACAAGCACTACCTTGCTATGGAGCTTTTTATTGCACCGTAGCCTCACACTGAAGCTCCCTTTTGCCCCAGCCAGCCCCTCCACAATCCACTAAGCTGGAGGAAGTACCCCCAAGCTGGCAGGCTGACCAGTGGGGTCCCCTGCTAGCTGGGGCTGCTCTGCCCAGGCTCCACATGCTGTGCCAGAATAAACTGGAGAGTTTATTGCTACAGAGTTATTTGCTCCTGAGTGCACCTTCAAATGGCATGCCCAGGAGCAATTAACTTTGGAGCAATAAGCTCCACAGTTTATTCAGGCACTGTTTTTGCATATGTAGACATGCCTAAGGAACTGACCACAAGTTTTTACCTTGGAAATTATGGGCCTGCTTTTAAAAAATGTCTTGCCTTTTACAGAGTTGCTTACATAATTAATAATAATTAAAAATAAATGAATCCCAGGCAAAGCGAGCCTGGTATTCTACCACCATTCTGATATGGTGACATTTTACATGCTGCCTAGGTATAAATGACTACACAAGTTATAAGGCAAGGTATTCCGGTGGAAAAGTGAACATTAGCATGGCACTATAGCAAGATACAAAGAACCAGACCTAGTGCTTCAAATTCTCATCCTTGTTCTTGCCAATATCACATCTACCAGTAGGCAACTCACCATGCAAGTTTCAGAGATCTGCTATCCCAAAATGTAGATCCTATCTGTTAGCAGTAATCATGTTGTTATAGATTGAAGCTCCAAATTAAGACTTTCTAGGCTCATAAATGCTAGAAGCATAAGGGATGAAGGACAAAGGGCCAATCAGTCTAAATAGACCTGCATAAACACTTTCCCTTAGCATCAGTTCTGTGACCCTGTGAGATACAGGAAACTAGGCTAGATTGGCCTATGGTCTGACCCAATATGGCATCTCTTATGTTCTTATGGAGATATTTACAGGAGCCAAAGGCAACGTGGTATAAAGATGTCATAACTACTTGACAATGCTGAGCAGGTCAAACCAATTCTTCTAACAAGGTAATTCACATTGGATTATGCAGATGTTGAGGTGGAGGCTGTAACTGATGGTGAGAGGAGCAGGAACATACTAGTGATGAACATCATGACAGTGGTAGAACCAAAAGGAGGTGATAGATGAAATTGCATCACAGCAAGTGTTTTCAATGCTTGGAAGGCAAAGCAACTGCAACAGCAGCACCTAGAGCACATTTTCCTTGCTGTTACCATTCTGACTGTTTCCTGGCTATCTACTAACTTGTCTTGTTATCAGAAAGAGTCAGTTAGAAAGTAGTCATCAATGACTATCCTGAGTCTAGCACTGTTTAATTAATAACTTGGAGGATTTATATATAAATATATGTATGTATGTATAGCCTAGGAACTGACCTCAGTTCCTTAACTATATATATTTGGCAATGATAGCACACTCTTGACTCATATCACCTTGTATATATCCACAGCATACTGCTGGATGCAGTGCCTGTCTGGACCTAGGTGTAAACTTTAAATGATTAAATTATAATAACAAATCCTCTTGCACAAGAATGCAAGCTCGTGACTGGCACCACTTGAAATGCAACAATATAGTTAATTCCATCTCTGGCGTTTGGTATCCAGTACACCACATGTCTTACTACTCTAAATCAATTATGAATAGTTTCCACTTTCAAAGTGATTGCCGCTCCCTTGCTATCACATTCCTTCCCACTCTAGACACCTATGCCGGTTGAAAAATATTTTGGGATCTGTCCTGTTGCAACAATGACTGACACCGTGCTTCATAATCCATAATCTAAGGTGTTTGATTCAAGTAATCAAGCCCTATTGCAGTTAGTTAAATGGTAAACCTCTGGAGTGATCAAGGGTTCTGTCCATGTCAGTTTCGCCGACAATAACCAGGGCTGGACCCAAATAGTTTACAATTACAGCACAACCAAAGGACAATGAGCCTCCACCCTATTAGCATTGTCCAGGCTCTGATCATTGGTCCTTCAAGAAAATATGCTTTGAAGAAATAGTATAAGAGAGGAGTGAAGTTGCCAACAAAGCATGTTCAATCCAGGAGAGAAGAACCATGTTGACCTATCATAACCTACGCCCAGCTGACCACCCTCAGCGACAGATCTATGGATGATGAAAGCTGTAAAGATCAAGACTGCTTCCTTGCCTGTACTGGTGAGAAAACACTATCCTGGTGAAAAATATATTGGACTTGATTATAGCTTGTTTATTGGTACATTGCAATAGCCTACCTGTCATTTTCCTATAAGCTCATTATCTAATTAATAAAACCTCTCTGTTAGTCATTGATGGAAGTGTCCTGTCAATCCCCAAAAGCACTAAGTTAAACTTCCCATTTTAAGCACTGTTGAGACTTAATCTGGAACACTGTGCCTAGTTTTGGAAGCTGCACTTCTGTAAGGAAGCAGACAAACGAGAAAGATCCCAGCAGACAGAAGCCAAAATAACTGGAAATCTAGAGAATATGACATCTATAGGCACCAACTTTGGTTTTTGCTGGTGGGTACTTTTTGTGTATGTTCCCACACTGAGCCTTGTGCATGGCCAGAAGAGGCAGCACGTTACTTCAACCCAGCTCATCTGATATGGCTTGTGGGTGCTGAGCACCTGCTATTTGTTTTCTGTGGGTGTTTGAGCCCTGGAGTACCCACAGAATCAGCACCTATAATGACACGTGCAGAAAGGTTGAAATATCTGGGATTATTTTATCTGGAAAAGACTGAGGGGAGGTTTGCTAACAATCTCCAAATATATAAGGGCTGTTATAAAGAGAATGGCAGGCTATTCTCTGTGTCTTCAGGGGACAGGAAGAAGGTGACTAGAAGTAATGGGTTTAAATAGAAATTAGGGAAATTTAGGCTGGATATTAGGAAGAATTTTCTAATGGTTAGGGTGGTTAAAGCATTTATACAGATTATTTTAAAAGGATGAATCCACCACTGGAAGTTTTTAAGTGTGGATTAGATACTTGTGAGTTGTGTATGTTTGGGTCATATTCAGTAATATTAACTTTGACTACTGCATGGAACACATGATGAGTTTGACACTGTTGCAGCCATTTTGTATATATAGCTACAGCCAACTAGAGAAATATTGGAAGGCAATGTCTTGGAAGAACTGAGGGATTTTT
>NW_017729022.1:78037391-78043636 GCF_001723915.1 Gavialis gangeticus
GCTATGCATATTATGTTTTAGATTACTATCTTCTCCTGTTCTTTTAATGCAGCTGCTGCTTGAGTTGGTGCAGCACAATACTGCATGTCTACCTAAAGCTCACTTTCTCTAAATTCCACCCTTAATACCTTGGAGCTAAGTTGGCAGATACACTAGCCTTCCACTTAGAGATGTTTTCTTTATTGACCTGTGAGATGTATGAGAAAGAGAAATCATCTTGTAATGGACTTATGGACCATTTGTCAGACCAATGACATTGTATATGTGAGTGCACCCACTGAGTTAGCAAAGAGTAGGGAGAGCTGAACAGACAGAAAGGCCATTAGCACTGCAGCATACAAAATAGCATATACTGCATTAAATCTATTGCAAATAGTGGAGGAGGCAACAAACTGGTACATGTATGGTATGTGTTGTGCAGGGTTTCCAAAGATTCATAAAGGCTGAGGGACTTGTTAGGGGTGGGGATGGGATGAAGAATTGGAATCTTTCTGGAAGGAAAGATATTATATACATGCAAAATAGTATTACTCATTATGGATCCATTTGGTGCTTTCTCATAGAATTTGTTGACCAATGGAGAATTGGAGATGGCATGGTTAGCACTGATCACAGCTCCTCTGACTCTTTTTGTCAGAATGCACCACTCATTTAAGGAGCTAAAGGCTGAAGTCATTCTTAGCTTCATGAAACTGATGATGGACTGAACTGCGACACCAGTGAACTTTGCTCTTAGAACCTATAACACAATTGCAGCCTCTTACAACTCACTTTTGTTTCTGTTCTCAATTTCAAGTATTGAGAATTTGAAATCCTATTCAACTAATACGGCACAACAGACAGTGTACTGCTAGGCAATTATAACACACCCTTGGCAACATTATAAGGCATGAGGCTGAAGCCCAAATGGCTTTACCCGCTGAAAAAATGCAGTAATCACCCTGAATTTCACTGCCTGGAGCATTTTATTGTCATGTTTGAATGGAATCTTCAGATAAAAATAAGTAAACCAATTGCATCTGTGCTCTTACAGGCCATTATAACAATGGGTTTCATCATCGCCAGCACTGACAGCTCATCAGAAAGCTCCATTTGTGCTGAGACTTCTACAGCTGCTATATTCTATGCATAAGCAGAAATGGCTCAATGATGTGAGAATCAGTCAAAGTGTCACTTACCTTAGCCACAATATTCGCCTACCACTTTATGGGTTTTGTAGCATTTCTGCTACTTTGAGTTGTCACAATGAATTCTAATAATTTGTACAATGCCATATTACCTTAATACTACAACCCCTCCCCCCCTAAATTATTTACTGCAATGTTATGCTGTGATAGCTACAGTTTTATGGCCACCTGTATGAAATGCCAAATTTCAGAAATGTTTTCTTTTTAAGAAACTTTTGCACATACTGTTTATTGGAATGTAGAAAGGTTGTAAAAGCAGGATCCCAGCTGCATATGAGTTCTAGTTAAGCTCCAATAATCTTCAGCTGTCAAGCAGAACAGTTGTTTACAGCCTGTGACCTTTTTCTCCAGCTGAAACGTGAGTAAATAGCAATGATCCTGAGATGGAGGATATTGAAGATGTTGGGAGTGATTCAATTCAAGATAGAAAAAGAGCACTCATTATTAGAGTTTGATGCACAGCGGAATACTATCTTTGGTGCAGGGGAGTAACAAACCTCACCCACTTTGCTGAGAACATTTGTACAAGCCATATTGTGCTCATACAAATTTTTGGGAAGATACTTTCATTCATGTGAATACAAGCATTAAAACACAAATTAATGCAGCTATGTGCAAAGATACATCAGTACATGCAGCAAAGTACATTTGGATGTCCTGAAATGGAATCAGAAGTCCTTGCTTGAAAAGGAACAGCATAATTGCGAGTGCTTACCATTAGAGACCTTAAAAAGGTGATGTTCTCAGCCCTTTCTTTAAAAACAAAACACCCATGATGCTAATTTTAAAGGGTCTTCAAGCTTAACATGCAAAAAAAAAAGAAAGTAAAAAAGGGGGTACTACAAAACAGTAGTCACTTTTGCAATGTTAAGTCTATGAACTCTGGTATATGTATGCATGTATGTCTGACAGCAAAGTAGGTAAGGAGAGAGGAAGGGATAAAAGGATTCTTTTTTTAAAAATAATTTTAAAAAACAAAATAAATACATAAACAGAAACAACAAAGAGAAGAATGGAAAGATGTTTTAGAGTGGAGATCCCTACCCAGTGACACCTACCAATAGGTTAATGGCAAAGATTTCCTCCTTAAAATCACATATATGCATCTTTCTAGTGTGCTAATAAAATAATTTTCTTCAGCATCTTGTGATTGGACAATGGTCTTCACTGTATCCCTTCTTTTTAATGGGCATAAGACCTTAGTTTTCTATTTTATTTGGTTATTTCATCTAAAACAGAGATTGTCATAGATTACCTAGTCTTAACCTCAGAATAAATGCTTGATCGTGAAGGCCAAAGAAAGCTCATGGTGCTCATCTTGGCTAGGGGCAGAAATTACACATAAACCTATATAAGTAACCAGAAAGTGGTTCAAATCTGCAACACAACAGAAGTTTAGTGCACATAAATTGCTTTCAAAATGCCTGAAACCACTTTAAGATAAACCTGGATGGATGTAATACTTAACTGATTTAGGTTAAATCAGTTTATTGAACTTCTGTCCTAGATCCCCTCCAGATTCAATTCAAGTTAACTCACAGTCCCCCAGCATCTCGGGATGCTTTGCATCTCCCCTGCCCCTGTAGAATGGGTAGGCTAACTGGGCTCAGAATGACTGCTCAAGCTGATCAGAAAGACCTGCTTTAGCCCCCTGCCAAACTTCTGGCCTGGGTTTTTGACTGTTTGTACTTAGCCTTTAGGATTGTTCCTTGTCTCCTCATAGAAATGAAAAATGTTTTTGTGGCAGAACCCTTTTCTCCCTATGCTGCATTTTGAGTACTTTATTTCAACTGTGCTTATGATCAGTGATTATGTCATTGGCGGAATAAGTTTACTGTGACTGGTTTTCAACACATGGACAGAGACCAAAATGTAGGTTACTCCTGAGATCCAACGTACTCATGTCAAAAAGGATTGTTTATTCTGATGATTATTGAGTACCAATGTCTGTGATGAATGGTTGGATACAATGACAGAAAACAGGATGTGAGCACATGTGAATTTTCTGGGACACCTCACCCAGTCTTCCAACATGAAGGTAGTTATTTAAATGAATTGGAGAGCCAAGCACGTTTGTGGAATTTATGATTGTGACAAAAACCTGGTGTACACTTCACATATCCTAGGTAAGTGCAGAAAGGTTCAGTCTGTTTCTGTATGAAAGAATTATAAATATCTTTCCCCACGCTGGCTTAACAGAATCTAGGCCTGAGCTAGCTGTTGAGGCTGACTCGCTCCATTCTCCTTCCAAAGGCAGCAGAGATACATGTGCATGGGTGAGATGACAGATATTTCTAGCCTGTAAGTCCTGAAGTGGAATATTCCTCCAGCACTATTAGGAAGGCTGAGGAAACCTGAATGCCTTCACTGAGCTCAGTTCTCTTCCTCCATCAGGTTGTGTTTGGCACAAAAGGAAACAGTGCCTATAGGAGATTCAGGTATGGCTCCCTTCATCTTGCTCTGCCCTATTGCTGATCCTGATTCTCATGTACAACAGAGCATCCTAGGGCTATTTTAATTTATGACAATTGATAATACATCAGTTGAGGATTGCCATGGGGAAGGTCACAGTTCCCCTTTGTCTTTAACAGCAAGCAGCTTTTTGCTGTAGGGGTGGAGGTCAGATAGCAGAAGAAGTGCTGGTCCTACCAATTTTATGCCAGCTGAAAACATATACATATTTCACAATTCCAGACAAACTATAAACAAATACAAACTACGACTTGTTTGCACATAATTCACCCAAAGGAAAAAGGGCTTAATTAAGTGGCAAGATATAATAACTCACTTGGCTTAATGTAATGTTATCTTGACAGAATGTTAACCTAATGGCCAATGTTGCACATTGTCCAGAACTGTACTTTCATTATACATTGCAACATAATTAGGTTTGCCTGTTTTAATGAGAAGACTCACTATAACATCACTTACAAAAAATTATACAATAGATGCTTTGTTGTTATGGATAAATACATCCCTAACATGTGGGGAAAATTCTACACGATCATCCTTTCACTGAAGCAGAGCACAGAGTAGAGAAACTACTGTTAGTACAAGTTGATGAAAAAGCAGTGCAGTGGAAAGCAACTATTCTATTTTATAGAGCACTTTGATATTATTCTTTTTTCTGCTCTGATTGGGAACAAGAATTAAACCTTTAAAAAGTTTCAGTCAAAGAGGAGAAGGTCCTCATCCTGCATAGCCTGATGGCTAAAGCCCTGGTTTGTGATGTGAGTATAACACTTGACCAAGTGTCCTCTGTTGACTACTTACTAGACTGCTGTCATCGAACGCTTAAGGATTTTTAAGCCTCTGGGATTTGAAAAGCATCCAGTCATTTCCACTTAGGGTCCTTAGGCTAACTCTTGAGGTACAGATTAAGTTTAGTGACGTCTCCTGTGTGCTGAAACCTACAGTCTAACCATCTGTTCCCCATCAGACTTAGACGCAGATTCAGACTCTTACTATAACTTAAAGACATCCTTTCTCAGAATCTCAAAGGTTCACTTTAAGGTTACACTATAACTCTTCAGGAGGCTCATGACTTTGAGCAAACAGGTATAGAAATAGATTCACTTTGCAAGGTGTTTCCAAATGCAACATTGCTATTCCTTAAAGACCAACATACAAGAACTTACAAATCATTACAAAACAATACAATGCCAAATAAAATGTGACTTGCCCCATCTCACATTTTCCTGTAAATTCTCTGAAGGCCCATCAGAGTTCAGAATGGCAGAATTTTCCCCTGCATTGCTGGGCTCCTGATGCAAACAGCCTCACCTCTACCTATTTGCACCGCTGTATGAGCATCTAAAAATGGCTTAAGAGGGCAAATGGCTTGGATTTTGCTCACTTTTAATCAGCTTCCATCTGGCATTCATAGAGCCCTGGGAGATGACATTGTTTCCAAATCGGCATTCTCTATAACAACCCACGTCATCTTTGGCAGGAGCTATCTTATGGTCTCTGGTAATTACATTTCAACTATATAAGCACTTAAGACAATGATCATTTATTGTTAGTTCTCAACCAGCATGCCTTAGTTTTCCCATTGTCTTTATCCTCTGTGCTGGGCTAAAATTCCTAAAACCAGCCTTAGAAACCAAATGCAGTTTGCAGTTTGATATGGACAAACATCAAGGTCATAATCCCACAAAGATCCATAAACTGTACATAGGTTTCTTCACCAAATCACCACATTGGGAGAGCAAAATCCAAATCCCTTCTCTGCCTAACATGGTATTGACAAGATAACAGTTTTGAAGGAATACAAGTTTAATACAAAAATATATGTCAAGCATTCCTATTAAGTTTGATAATGTTCAAGCCACTGTGAGCTCAGTTTTCAGGAAAATTATGCTCTCGATCAAAATCAGGAAGCTAAGTGAGACTTGGTGATTTTCAATTTTATTTTGCTTTGGATTGTTGTGACTGATTGATTTTGAAATTCAAAGTGAAAATAGATTGTTCCACATAAATTGAAACCATATTACATCTTCTCACTGTCTTGTGTGAGAGTTTTCCGTAGTTCAAGCGATAACCACTAAAATGGTGAGGGCAACATACTTATTTCAGAACAATTTTTTTTCTTTGGCTTATAGAATCTTATTATTTTTCTCCTCCAAATATGTAATTATTCTTACACTGCCCATTGCAGTAAAGAAAGAAAAGAGGTGGACAAATGTCAGGGGGGGAAAAAACCCATTTTTTCAGTTAGATTATTGAGCTAGTCAATATGTTTACTGATTTCAATTACATCAAAATAGGACACTCAGTCTAAAATAGCAATGTCCATTCATGGATTTGTAACAAAACAGCCAAAGATATGACATGTATGTATGCATGCCCTTAGCAAAGGGGAAAGCTGATAAATCAACTACAAGATCATGTAAGAATCAATGCTTATATCATTTGACAATATTTTAGCTGATTAACAAAATCTGAAGAAACTGAACTAAAATGTGCTGAAAGGAGAGTAATATTTGCAAACTGTTTCGGGGGGGGGGGGGGGGGGGGTTATGCAGGGTTTTCCCATGCAAACACACAATGTTTTTT
>NW_017729022.1:78043850-78071420 GCF_001723915.1 Gavialis gangeticus
GCAGGGTTCTACCATGCAACAGCACAATGTTTTCTCTGGTTCTGGCCATCTCTGTTCTGTCAACATTGCATGAATGGTTTCTGTATAGAAAGATCTATATATTTACTAAATTGACATTCATTCTCTTTAAAAGGCTTACTACTTTGGGGGAAGGCAGATGGGGACAATGGTGTTATAATGCTATAGAAAAAAGATCTTAACTCCTCAGAAATGTCTGCATTTTTGGTATTAATAGCAATAAGGAGTACAACAAATCATTTACAGCAGACTTCAATAAAATTCGACCTAGGGTGCCAATCTATGCCTTAAAAGCTAGATTACTTAGAACTGACAGTAGATTTAAATATAACTCTCCTTTAGTAACATTCTGGGTTGAAGATTGGCTTTGGAGCCAAGGAAGCCAGCTTTATCCCACTAATTAGCAGCTGCATCCAGTAATTCAGTAACCTGTGCAATTCTCTTCTCTTCGGGTGCCTGCCTAGTTCTCTTTTGTTTGATAATTGCATATGCTGATGCCCTAGCTCACCACCATCTGAGAGAAATCATTTTGTCAGAATTCTTCGTGCACCTGTTATTTCTCCTTCTGTACTTCCTACGGCCAATATGTACTTCCTATTAAAGCCCTGGCATTAATATATTCACCAGAAAAAATTGCTCCCCCCATATATATCCATACTATTTTGAGAAGTTCAGCAGTATGCCCATTGATCCTTGTTTTTTCCTCCAGCACTATATGTCCAGATTCCTGGACTTTCATAATTTTTCCCCTACTGTCCTTTCTATGTTTGATGTCCAAAGTTAGAAACAATAGATCAACTGCAATCTAACACGTTCCTCAGAAAGAAGTATTGGAATTACTTTTCTGTTTTCTCTTCTGTGGCCTAATTTTGTACATATCTCTCCCTTTTTTTAAAGTCACATCCCTATATTGCACTGTGGGTTTACAGTTTTGCCTGTGACTGGCAAGATGACAGGCAAGAGGCAAACCTCTGCAAGATTGGGGTAGGCCAATATGTTAATGGAATGGTTTTATTTTGTTTTTCAGTCACAAGGCCCTCAACTCAGAATATGAATTATTAAGATAACAGATGTCGTGGCTGATGAAACATCCTACCTGTTTACAATGTCCTGTATCTCTCCTTGGCCTTTCTCCTGCTCTGTATCCCAGAGGCTGTACTTTTCTCAATACAATTTTTCCAGCACATCTGCAACAAGCAGGACTGAATGGAAGCAGCATTAACCATTCTGCAAAAATTAAGGGCATACTGTGCATTTGACAAAGTGTTCCATGGAGTCAGGGGAGGGCTTTGACAAGGTCCTGGAACTCTGGGCCCCATGTTCCAAAGTTGGTTTTTATCCATTGCCATATAAGCATTTTCACTGCCTATATGCATCTCAAAGGGTATGTCTATCTATTTTAAGTCAAGTCCTCCACTTTGGAGTGCAATTTCAGTTCAAGGTGGCTGCTGATGCATGTAGTGTTCACCAGATTCAGTAAAACACAGGCATACAGTCAATGAGATCAACAACAACAAACTGTAATCCTGAAGCAGTAAGCAGCTTTTGCAGACCCTCCGTCTGGCCCTCTGACCAGCTGCTTCACTGAGGGAGCATCTCTCAATTCCAGACTTCTCCAAATTATGAAGCGTCGCCAAACTATAACCTTTATCACTATAAGAGGGTTGAGTCAAATACTCTGGATGTTCATGCAGACTTTTGTGTTAAAGCACAGCAAAAAGGGGAAAAAAAGATGAAACAGCAATGAAAAATAAATTCAAGTAAAAATTATACCATTGCTCTTCAAATGTAGAGAAACCTAAAACTTTAGTAGGAGAGCATGTAAGCAGCAAGTGATCATAAATTCATCTGATCTTTGCCAGCCAAAGCCCTCTAGTGCATGTAGAACTTTAGTAAGGGGACATGTATTTTATGTGCCTAAGACTCATGGGTCTTAGGTACCTACATCCTATGTACCTAAGACGCTACATGCTTCTTGGGACCTTTTGTGATATCCAAGGGAAAACTTCTACTGACTTCAAATTGGTTTTGGCTAAGAGCTTAAATTACCTGATTGAATAGTCAACAAGTAACCAAAGTCAGGTGGCTTTGAACAGAATGACATAGTCCTCCCTTACTCTACAGATGAATTGGACGGTTCTATAAAGTAAATAGGGCTGTGCAAGCTTTGGGTAGTGATTTGATTCAGAGGAGATTCGGCCCAACTCAGTAGCTGAATCTCCAAATCCGAATTGAATCAGGGGACCAATTTAAAGGTCTGAATCCATTCAAAGCTCTATGAATCTTTGGAAAAGATTTGGAGAGCTACGATGATTTGGGCAGGCCCTGCTGGCTGCAGCAGGGAGCTGTAGCTCACTTGGAGCTGGTAAGTACTAGGGGTGGAGAAGAGTGGCAGGGGACTGTGGGGGGACTCCTGCCAGCCCCTCCAGGCCCCACCGCTCCCTCAGCCCTCCCACCCCCTGCCCACTCCACCCATGGCTGCCCCACCCACCCCAGGTCCTGGCATTTAAAAAAAAGCCCTGGTGCTCACTGGGTGCTGCCAGGTGGAGGGGCGATCCCTGCTGCCCCCCACTGTGCCCCGCTGCATGGGGGGCTCTGCCACAAGCCCCCCAACACACCACTGCTCCCTCAGCCCCCCCACAGCTGCCCCGCCCAGGCCAGCTCTGGCCCTTTAAGAAAAAAAAACCTGGATAAAATCCCCAGGATTTGGTCTCCCGTAGCAGCCTTGGGGCTTTGGGGACTCATGCAGAGCCTCCCACATGGTGTGGGGCAATGGGGGGCAATAGCGATCACCCCTCACCAGCAGGAACGGGGAGTATGGGTGGGGGGGGTTTCGGGGGTTTTTTTTTTCCTTAAAGGGTCCGAGCTGGCCTGGGCGGGGCACCCATGACGGGGCTGGGAGAGTGAGGGGGGGTGTCAGGGGGCTTGTGTAGAGCCCCCCATGCAGTGTGAGCAGTGGGAGGCAGCGGGGATCCCCCCCCCACCAGCAACACCCACTGAGTTCGGGCTTTTTTTTTTAACAAGTGCTGGGAGCTGGGGGGGTTGGGGCAGCCATTGCCAGGGCTGGGAGATCAGGCAGGGGATGGGCCTGGCTCATTCAGAGATTTGGCCAAATCGAATAAGGACAGTGGTTCTAATCACCAAATTGAATCAATGTCCCCCAAACTGGCCGAATCTGAAACGAATATTAGCTGCTTTGCACAGGCCTAATGTAACTCTATACTCAGGTACAGTAGGATTTGAGACCTCATTTGTGCAATAAGGTTTCATCCTTCCATTGCAGACAAATGCACTTAAAAAGAAGATATTTGTGGACAATTACTGTTACCAGAGAGATAATTTGGGCTGATTGATTAAACATTGTGTTGCTGTGGTGGAAGTCCTTGTCACAGAATTGTATTTTCATTGAATTTGCATTGCAACTCAGGAATCTGGCTATTGTGCTTCTTCATTTATAAACATTAATCATGCCCATTCTACAGAATATAAAGCAATTTAGCACCACCTGCACCTGAGTTGCATAAACAACAAGAAAACAGCCCCTTGACAAACAGTCTGTTATTCTATTGCACTGTAAATGGTATTGTTTGCTCAGGCATCCTTTTAAAAATGGGTTGCAAAATATCAAAGGGTTAGCCTAACACAGGATTGGTTAATGATCCAATCTGGGCTGTAGTGTTTTATGTTAAGAATGGTAATGCAATGCAGCTAGATTAATTAAATAAATAAAAAAGAAGAATCAGAAGGAATAACACGGTAATAATTCTATGGTAATATACTTGTGCTTGACAAGGAATATTGATTACTGGGGTCTTCTACATTTGTTATGCACTAATGCACTGAACACACACACACAAACCTGACAGCTCCAGAGTAATTACATAGAAATTGACAGAACATTCATCTGCGTTTTGGGTTCTTTCACTGCACTGGTATTTCCATAAATTAGTCATCTTAGGTGTACACAAAAGTTAAAAAAAACATTGCTACAATTGATCATTAAAAATAAGAGTTAGGAGGAACCTTTTTGAGAATTTTGATATGGTCTTCAGAAAAAGTTTTGTGCAACACTGAATTACTAACAGCAGGGGCTTTTTATATTGGTTGCTAAAGATTTTTAAACTAAATTGAGGGCCAGCTGGAATTTTTCTCGTCATCACAGTATGGACATAGGGAAGACCAATACAGCTATAAGTCTTCCCCACAGAAGTATGGAAGTGTTTCAGGCCTAATCTAAAAGCATCACTTTTAATGCTAAGAAGACAGTTCACTTTCCATAGACCATGTGGTCCCTCACTTCTTTGATGAGATTGCCAGTGAGAATGAAACTTAGTTCCCATTTTGCTAGTGATTTCTGCTCCCAATTTTGCGCTCCCTGCCCAATTTTCAACTCTGCTTTATGCCCTATCTGTCACTGTGCTATCTGTCCTCTCCCTTGTCTGCAAGGTGCCACACACACAGACTGCCTGTGCCAGTTGTGGTACCTGTCCACAGGTTGGCCACCCCTGCTTTACAACATGTATTCCCATTCAAAGAAAGATGAGCACAGGGTAGGAAGAGGAGACTCAAACCATTGGAAGAAAGCTAATACTATATTTTTATTTATGGACATCTTGCAAAATGAATACATTAATGTTTAAATGGAGGGCCTGAGATTTCAGTGAGGAAAGTGTATCCTGGACTAGAGCTGTTGAATAGCTGATTTTTTGGTTCAGTGACAACTCTCTCTCTCTCTCTGTATATATATAGATGCACACCCACACCCCCCACCCACCTCCACACACACATATACACTTCATTTTTGTCAAGAATGAAATGAGAGATGGTTGTTTTTTCACTAAAAACAATCATGAAAAATATTATATGTGGTTGAATTAGATGTTTCATTTCATTTTATTACTTTTACTATTTTACATTAGATGTGATTAAACTTGGTCGCAATATACACATTTCAAAACAAAACAAAAATCCCCAAATATTTTGTTTTTAAAATGTTCAAACCATATCTTACAGCTTTTGAATTTCTTTTTCCTCAAACTGCATCCTCAAACTGCATCAAAATATACAGAGCATCTTGATCTAATCTATATAGCAACTACACTTACAGAGAACCTGCAGTTCTCCTACAGAAATTTTGCATGTGCCACAGTTCATCTGTGCTACTTTAAAGAGTTAGGATATGAATAAAATGTTATGCTGTAGGTACATCTAATTGCCTCATTTAAATAAATAACATGATCAAATGCAAAGAGAAAAGGTAGTTATAGTTTAGAATGGTTGAATATGGTTCCTGGCTTCATGATTTGCTATTTATGAGACATGTTTGTCTTCTTTTCCTGATGACCACCCTCTCTCTATCTGCCATTTTTAGTGATCCTTGGGGTAGATTTCTGTAACAGTGTCAATTCTCTGTAAAGGTCACATTTTTCTATTAAGCAAGTTTAATAGTCAATTTTGAGAACAGTTTAACTCCTCATTAACTGTTGCTAATTTACAAGAGAACTCCTATGGGGGTGGAGGGGAACATAATTTAATGCAACATCAACCTGGCATTTCAAATAAAGCCATTAGGAGCAGAACAACTATTGGGAACAGCAAACAAAGACACTTGCATTATTCAAAATAAATAAATGAATTGAAAACAGAGAAATGTTACTTAATGTTAGTCTTTCCATATGAGGACATATTTATTTTGAGGACAAGCAGTCCCCAGAAATATACTGTACAAAGAGGTAGCACAGAGATATAAATCCAAACTAAGACTGTTCGCATTCAATTATGTTGGCCCTTTTTAGTTAATAAACAGAAAAATACAACACCACTACCCTTTTGAACATCTGTAGGGATTCAACATGAGATATCTCATTCTAAGAGCAAAAGCCTGAACTCCTCTCTCAAAGAGCCACTAACAGAAGAGAGAGCTGTAGTCCCATAAATCCCCTCCCAGCTCTTGAAATGCATGAACCTGAGGCTAATCAAAATCCAGGTGAATGCAGGCTTTCTAACCCAGCCACAGAACTTCCTTACGCTACCTGAGGACCATTCTGTGATGGATCAGGAGGTACCACAGTTTTTGCATGATGCTACAGATCACCCATCCTACCCGCTCTGACTTTGCCCCATTGCTAGGTTCTTGGGAACTTTATGGCCCCCACTAATGTTTGCTCATTTAGTTTACATTATCATCTGATAGAGAAGTTTAAAGGAGGTATTGGTTGTTTTAAAAAAAAAAAAAAAAATCAGACTCCTGCTTCCAAATTGCAAAGAATGGCTGAAGGTTATTTCCTTCCAGGCTGATATTTTCCGTTCAATATTATATTTTTTTCTGATAATTCTTGTGCTTTGATGGGATACTACATGAATGAACACACTGTCAAAGTGACGGGGAGCTGCCATGCTGAAATCTCCCATATTCCATTAGCACAGTACATCATTCAAAAGACAACCAGCAGGGAATTAAAATGAGGTCATCTCTTTCATATTCCCCACTTAGATCCAATTTTGCCAATATGAATATATAGCCCCATTCACCCAATTTCTATGCTGCAGTGAGGCTTTCTATTCTGAAACATACTCTTTTGATGGCTGCCATTTCCCTATGCTAAGCCATTCTGCTGAAAGCAACGTATTTGGAAGCTGAAAATAGCAAATAAAGGATTTGTAGTGGAAAAATTTCACTGCCTATACCTCTGCTCTACTCTGCAAACTGCTTTCCTGTGGGCAGCAGAGGTAACGCTACTTACCAGTTCTCTACACAATAATGAGTGTGTTCACTTCTAAAGGCAGCAACCTATGGTACTCCAAATGTAATAGCTAGAAATGTCTCTCATATCTTCTGTATTTGTCTTCCTTCTTTTTCATGACTAATTTATTTTATAGAAAAATATAAATGCTTGTTTAACATAATTTTTTATATTGTTGTAGTCATATTTTTTTAATTTTTGCAATAGCATCTAAAAGGCCCAAAAATGAATCAGGAACCATTGTGCTAGGAATTATTTAAGCATATAGCAAAGGTGATGCATGCAGGAATATTCAGCTGCTAACAATAAATGTACCTACCTGTTAGCATCCTCAGACTTCAAATTCCCTTACAAATTGAATTAAGCCAGCTGGACTGGGGCAAAAAGAGAAAAGGACAGCTACTTCACACTGCCAAAATGAGAATAGTCAGATGAATGTTGGGTAAGACAAAACCAATAAGCTATGCAGTCAAATTACACATGCTTTGGTGGAGAGAATTCCCATCAAAGAAAGGCTGAGAATGCCTTGACCCAGATGACTGGGTTATGAGACAAGGAGACATGGTATATATTAGCTGAGGAGTACAGGATGTGGTAGTGACAAGACAAAGACCACAAGGAAGACCCACACAAAGTTTATTCAAGATGCTGAAGGAGGGCATGGCCTTTCCTCAGCCACAAGATTGGGTGAAGTGAAAAAAATGAATGAAGGCTGTAGGAATAACTGACTCGTCAAGTTTGCTGGCTGGACCAAAAACAAAGAATAAATTTGAGCTCAACCAAAATGAAATGTGTGTTTTGATTTGGGTTTGGTTTTCTTTGCTTCTCACCCCCTTTTTAATCAGATTTGGTGAAATTTTGAGACAGAAAATTGCTGTTTTAAAATGAAAAATCATAACATTTCATTTTAGCATTTTCATAAGGAAACATTTTTGCCTTTTTCTTTTCTTTTCATTTTTTCAACCCAAATCTATTTGTTAAATTTGACATGATTTCATTAATATGGTAGTTTAAGTTGATGTAAATTTGCATTCTTCCACAAAGAAATTATTTGCCTAAAAGTCTTCTCTGAACTTTGGTTCCGGTGCTCCTGGGGGGCAGATAAAAACTGAATTGTGATCTTCATTTCATAAATGGAGAGAAAGAGGTGAAGTGACTTACTCAGTCATACCCAGCAAGCCTACAACAGAGCTTGGTATCAAAAACACACGGGACAAATCCTGACTTCCTTTGTGGCTGCTTTGCACCATTCTACCAGAAGAATGGAACAGTCAGTTTTGCCAGCTGCGTGATTATTTTTCTCATGTAATGGCATCCCAAGGAGAGTGCGACTATTGTAACACCTTTATCACCATCTCTTGACCCTCAAGGCTATGACTGTGGTCTGTTGTATCTAACCAGTTCCTGGATCTCAGAATTCGCCCTTGGCATCATCAGTAGACAGGAATTAGAGCAGATTTCAAGTTGTCCTAAGGAATATGACAGACTGAGCTGGCCTGCAGCAAGTTCCAGAATCAGAACAGCATAAAATGCAGTTTAAATCCATCCTTGCCTCCAGTCTTTGGTTTGGCTCAGCATAGCTGAGCCAAACCATAATATCTAGACACGCAGTTTGGATGCCAAGCCAAAATATCTAGACACACAGTTCTGATAAGCAAAGCCATTTAACAGTATGTTGCCTTTTCTTAATAGTCACACCTTTTCTTTTCTTTTTTTTTATTGTACCTGGAATGCACTTCTTTGATTGTGAGTCAACAATTGTTTTCATAGTAATCAAATGAGACAAGAACTATAGATAATAGGAGCTACAGAAACAGAATTGTTTCTAAATGAAGTATTTTTAGGCTTCTTCCAGGCTGTCAGCTACTCTAATCATTTAATATTCCTTATTTCCTGTGTGTGGGGAGTAACAATCAATTCTAACCTGCAAAACAAAATACAAGAGGGAATGAAAAATAAATTAAATTCCTGCTACAGACACACATGCACACACAGGGTGTTTATACACATGCTCTGGGAGTTGGGGGGGAGGGGCGCTTTAATCAGAGCAGTTCCGAGAGCCGCATTAATTAAAGCGCCCGGAGCATCTTGTGTATTAGTGTCCCCGCTTTTCAAAATGGAAGCAGGAGCACTTTATCTAAAGCTCATCAAACAAACTTTAGATAAAACACCCCTGCCATCATTTTGAAGCATGGGAATGCTGATACACAAGACACAGGAGGCTGCTGGAGCAAGGTAATTACCACGCTCCAGCAGACTTGATTAACTGAGTTTGCTCTGACGAATTGGAATTACAGTGCGTCAGGCAGCCTCCCCGCTTATGTATAGGTACCCACACTGATCAAACGCAGCTTAAAATTAACAGTGTCCATAAATAGTAAAATCATAGTACCTCAACTGCTTGTTGTTTAGCTATTAGACTAGTAAAGGTTATCTTTTTACCTGAATACATACTTTCATGTTAAAACTATAAATATATAAATATATGCATCACAATTCAGTGTAGAAGGTAGACCTTCCACAGTAAATCAGTCAGAGAAAAATGGGGCTGAAATGCACTTCTAGAGGTCATCTAGTCCAATCCCCTGTTCGTGGTAGGATCATTCCTATCTAAACCAATGCAAACAAATGCTTGTCTAATCTGCACATTAGAAATGTGCAGTGACAGATTCCACAGCTGTTTTAGGTATTCTGTTCCATTACTTAACGAACCTCATAGCTAAGAGTTCTTTCTAATATTCAATCTAATTTTTGTTGTGATCTCAGCCCATATCTTCTTGTCCTGTGCCCTGTAGACAAGTATTTGCTTTATAACAACCAGTTTTGCTTTTGAAGAATTACCAAGTGTCCTTTCAGTCTTCTCGTCTCCAGACTAGTTTTCAGATTTTCTAATCTTTTCTCATCTGTCAGATTTTCCAAACTTGCGATCATTTTGTTACTCTTCTCTGAAGACCCATCAAGAACTATGCTGATAATGAGGGCGTTTATTCTCAAGTGTAAAGGAGAAGCTTCTGAGACCTGAGAGAAAGGGATGCCTCAAGGAACTCTTTACTTCTTCTGCAATTAGCATGCTAACTACCCAGTCAGGATGAGAGGAGTCATTGATTTTAAGGCTATTTACATTCTTTTAATCTGACCTTCCTGTAGAATACAAGCCATGGAATTTCAACCAGTAATTCCTGCATTAAATCTAATAGTCTATATTTGAACCAGAACATATCTTTTAGGGAAAAAGAATAATGCAATTTTTATTAAAGTTCTAGTCAAGGAAAGCACATGAACATATAATTAAATCCATCCATACTTATAGCAGCTTTCATTAAAATGCTGTCATAAAGGGGAATAGTTAGATAGCAGAGCTATGCAAAATTTTGCCTGCTGTTTGGTTTTGACACTGTTTTAACTCATTTTGAGCTTGAAACAGCAAAATCAAAATGAAATGAAGGGCTTCGAAACAGCCTTGCAACGAAACAAAGGCAGTCGAAACATTTCGAAAGTTTTGCAATGTTTCGAGTTTCAAAGCTGAAGCTGGGTTTGCCTGCAGGGAAACAGAAAGTAAGAAGAGGGAGGGAGAAGAGGAGGAAAGGACTGCTCTGATATTGGCTATGACTGTTTGGCTGCCATAGATGCTGCTGGTGCTACTGTGCTGCTTACTCAGTTATTACCTGTTGTCATTTAAAGTGGTGGACTGAGCTGGGGCTGTAGGGGAGAAGGAGACCTCACTGGAGCATGCTACCATGCCGCATAGATGCCACAGCACCAATGAGGGCGCGTCACACACACACACAGTAACACATATCATGAGTTTTGCTTGTCAGTAGCTTGAGATGCAGTTTCCCAGAAACACCTGCACCCATCTCCTTGAAACTTGGCAGGCTTTGCAGCCTCAGCAGGGGCTACCATGCCTGCTGTTTTCATGACTCCCCCACCCCCCACCCCAGTGCCTTCACATTTACAACTGAAATGAGTTTTGCTTTCAAGAATTTGAGGTGCAGTTTCCCAGAAACCCCTGCACCTATCTCCTTGAAGTCTGGAAGGCTTCATAACCTCAGAAGAGGCTATCATCCCTGCTGTTTTCATCCAAATCTGCCAAAAAATGATAAGGTTGTAGGCAATTTTGTGTTTCCCCATTATAGCCTATGGGCAAAACATCAAAAAAGAGTTGAAACTGTGAAAGAGTTTTGACAAAATGAAATGGAATGATGCTTCAAAATGAAACAAAACTCAAAATGAAACAATGTCCTGTTGAAAAGGCAAAAAGGAAGTAAAAAACCAAAAATATGCTGTTTCACACAGCCCTATTAGATAGACTTCAAGGGTGTGTCCCTATGAGTGGGAAAATACATTTCCCCCAGGACAAATAGCAGTAGCACATATTTGTGTTGCAGCTAGTTGTCTGCAGGCATGTGTGCTCTGGCATGTGACAAGTTGTCTCAGATCGGGTAGGAGAGGTTGGGTCCAGCACTTAGCCTTGCCCCAGCAGCCTTACCTTGGGTCCTGGGGGCTTCCCCCGGGCTGCAGCGGAAGCAGCCCAGTGTCAAAACCCCCCCAATGCACTGCAAATTAGCAGCAGGGTGAACGTGTACACATGGGGTGCATGTGGTAAGGCACCACAGACAAGTCTGAGGTGCTGCAAACCACATGTGCATGCTCGTGCGGATGCACCCCAAGAGTCTAGCTTGGCAAACGGTTCTATTAGGTAGAAAACATTATTGTAGGCTCAATGTATTAGGTGCTGTACAAATACATTTGAAGGCAGAAGCATGGCCACAAGAGTCTCGTGTTTGTGCTTTAAAATAGATTGCAACAAGCATGGGTAACAAACAATAAGAAGGAAGAAGGATGAAGATCAAGTAGCAACACTTGCTTACATGGGCTAGGTATGTGTACAACTTGACCATTCTGAATCATTTAATTTAAACAAAAGTAATTGGAACAAATCTTGGTCTGAACTACTCTCTTTCACTGTTGTCCTATAAGTGGCTTTTCAAGAGGATTTAGATGAGAAAGTATAATGGCTTTACAGATTATTTTAAGGAGTAAATTTTCATAATAATATTTTGTGCATCGATGGCTTTTCCATCAGCATTTTCAGTGAGCTTTATAAATGTAAATGAATGAAGCCTCATAAGCAATGTATGCTATTCCACTTTTAATGATGAGGAGAACAACACACACACAGAGGGAATGGTACAGAGACAGGGCTGGACACAAGCATGGGTTAACCAGGGCCCAGACAGAAACGGGGTCTGAAAATGGTAATTTTTTTTCTGTTGTCCGATTATTATTGTTATTATCTCTGGTGAAGGGGGGCCCCAATACTAAGTTTGTCCAGGGCCACAAGAAGTCTAGGTACAGTGATGTACAGAGAGGCTGAAAATTCACACAGCAAGTTTGTTGCAAAGTCTCAGAATCCAAAAAAAAGAAAAGAAAAGAAAAAGTCCAATATCTTTCCTTTAATAGCAAGATCATGCCATTAAGAAACCTGAATGTATGAGATGATGAGTAAATTTCCCTTCTTCTGTTTCTTCACTGGGTGCCATACCTCACTGAATGCAAGCCACAGAAATTCAAGGAGGGTAACCCAATAGTGTCATATTTTAAAAGCACTTCTCTCATTTGTGGAACTATGACTCACACTAGAAGAATCTGCAGTACTTTGTCTCTAATCTGAAAGGAAACTGATCATTTTTGTTTCCTTATGACTTACATTAAGTTTAGAAACATAAAATGTAATTCCTATGTTACTAATAAAAATGGATTGATGTATGTACAGTAAAACTTTCAATAAAAATGTATTTGCACCACATAGGAAGAGTTCGATCCTTAACTTCCATTTTTTACAGCATTTTCCCTTCCTGTGCAGGGACATTGCAGCAGTTAGAATAGCAGAAGGGTGTTGGCAGAACATGGAAATAACAATGCTATATGAACCTAACCTGAATTTTGTGGCTTTGTGAATCAGCGACATAGATTTCTCTCACAGAGAGGAGAACACATTCAAAGAAATAAACAAGGCATTCACATTTTCTACCTCCCAAACTGTTCTTCAGTTCTGCTAAATTCACCCTTATTGTATTTTCGAATGGACTGTGAGAAAGTGGGAAGTATTGAAAAACACTTAAGACCTGGAAGCAGGGGAGGATGATAAGTGATAGGAAAGAACTGAGAGAGATTGACGCAGCTTGAGCAAGGCAGTGTATGCTTCACAAGTTTGATATGAATTAGTATTACTACAGACATCTCAGTCAGTGCCAGAAGAGAAATTAGGGCTCTGGCTAATACCAAAAGAAGCCAGAGGACAATGCTTTATATTTTCTTAGGCCTCTTGTGCCTGTCAAGGTGAGGAAAAAAGTGTTCAGGACTAAATGCTTTATCTTCCTCTCCAAACCATTTAGAAAGTCAGGGTCACAACAGTAATGATGAGTGCTGGCTTTCTAAGAGCCTTGTTACACATTAATTTTAGGCTGCTTGTGGAATGTGGAGGATCCAGTGGCTGAGCAGCAAAGCCAGCCTGGCTGTACCCTGCCCCAGCCCTCCACCCCACTCCCACCCCAGCCCCCAACTGGAAGTCTCTGTGGTTTCTGGCCTCATGACCCTGGGGTTCTTCTCTGACTTCTTCTGTCTATGTGGAAAGTAAGATAAGATCAGACAGACGGAGGGGGGATACCACTTTGATCTGCCCAGGAGCTGTGTGATGCTGGCCAGGCTGGGCTGGAGCCAGAACACAAAGTAGTGGGTGGGGAGCAGAAGGAAGAGGGGGTACCAGGGAGCCTGTGGGAAGTGGCAGGAGCATGGGGAGCAACAGTGGAGAAGCAGCAGGGCTGAAGGAAGTGGCAGTGATGCAGGCAGAAGCAGGGAGAGCAGCCAATGGGCTGTGGGAAGTGGAAACAGTGTGGCGAGTGGGGGGGGCTGCAGAAAGTGGTGGCAGTGCAGGGAACAGCAGGGGGAACAGCGGGGGGAGGAGGAAGTAGCAGGGGGGCAGAGAGTGGTGGTGGCATGGGAAGTGGCAGAGGGAGCAGCAGGGGCCACGGGAAGTGGCAGCAGTCAGGAATGCTGGCAGTGGTGGCTGGGAAGCAATGGTAGCAGTGGTGGGCCAGCATGGGGGTGGGAAGGGAGGGAAAGTAGGGATATGGCAGGGGAGTGGTGGTGGTGAGCAGAAGCATGGAGCCCATGCTGGTGCCCTAGAGCCAGTGGGGACCCAGGGAGGGGTAGCAGGAGCCTGGACATGGGGTCTGCATTGCATGAGGCTCATGCCATTGAGCCAGTGGCCTGGGGCAAGAGTGGGGGACAGCCACATGCAATAGATCCAGTGGCCCAGCTCTCTCTCTCTCTCACCCCACCCAGCATAACCCTACATCCCTCCCACCCCCCTCACCCCAACCACATACCTCCACATCCACCCATCATACCCACACCCCACCACACCCACTCCCCAACCACACCCCATGCATTCACCCCCTTACTGTCCACACACAACTTACAGTAGAACTGTATGTGACAGTCTAGCTGGCAGTCACCTAGCCCAGGGATTTTGAAAGGGCAAAAGATAATTGGAGGACTTGGGATTCCCCTTCCGCATCAATCAGGCCCCAGAGACTCACCTCCCCCATGTCCTGATTGGCCCCTTGGGTCACCTGGAGGGGGATAAAAGGGGCAATGTGGGCTGACTTAGGGGAGAGACCAGCGAGCGACAACAAGGAAGGGGCTTCACAGAGCTGAGCCAGCGGAACAGGAGCAGTGCCCTGGAAGAGCCTGAAAGAGCAGGACCTGCACGCAGCAGGGGGACCCTCAGCAGGGCGGTGTGCAGCCGGCAGGAGAGGCTCCCCACTGGGCTCCATGAT
The DNA here is from genome assembly GCF_001723915.1 of Gavialis gangeticus. NCBI lineage: Eukaryota > Metazoa > Chordata > Crocodylia > Gavialidae > Gavialis > Gavialis gangeticus. The sequence goes on from NW_017729022.1 coordinate 78,058,456, forward strand.
CCCCTATGAGAGGCTGAAGCAAGCAGGAGAGGCTGCCCCCGCTCCAGGAAGGACCTGAGCAGTGACCTGAGAGGTCCCTAGCTCTGCTTCCAGCTCCTCCAATCAGAGGCCAGGCAGCTTGATGTGAGGCCAGGGCTCCGGGAAGGTCAAGACCCCTAGCAGGCTGAAGCAGTGCCACCAGTAGTGGGTGTGTGGCAGTGTTCTTACCTACCACATGGGAGAGGTGGGATCAAGTCCCAGTTGGGGTGAATGAGATAACAAGAAGGCAGTCTTCTTGCAGTGGAAAGGGGCCATTGTGTTTTCTCCCCCTCCAGGTACCAAGGCCCTATATTTCCTTGACATTTTGTGCCTTTTTACATTTCATCAACCTGTATTGTTTGTTCTGCTGTTTATGTTTAATATTTTGTTAACCCTGTTTTTTTGGTCAGTGACTGTAAGTGTCAAACCTTTGTTGAATCCTGCCCCCTTGGGGCACTGTAGTGTCCACTATACCCTCTGATTTATGCCTGTTATGTTCCCAGTATTAAAAGGTATATGGTTAAGTCCCCATTGGTGGCCTGGCTCTGCTCTATAGGGGGAGGAGGGTCCCTACACCTCCCACAGCGCTTGTGCATCTGCTTTGATCCCTTCAATTGGAGAGGGGGTACCTCCTGGAGTACTGCCCGGGTTACTTGTATTTTGAGCTATTATGCAATCACCTCTAGATACACTTTGCAAACGTATAAATCAGTATGAATATAATTTATTTAAAATTAAAATAAGTTATAGTAGATGTTTTTTTTTTTGTATATCATTTGGGGGATTTTCTGGTTTCACAATTGCCACCACAATTCCCTTCCCTTGCCCCAGAGCACTCCTTTTGGGAGAGAGGGTGCTGCAAAGTTCAGGGACTGGGTGGGCAGGACACCCAGTCTCAATATGGTGACCAGGGGCAGGGCAACTGTCAAGGGGTGGGGCTATGCATGTGGCCCTCAACAGCTCACCAAAATATGATAAGAGGCCCTCCACCCAAAATAATTGCCTGCCCCTGCACTAGACCACACTAAAGGCATCATTGGATGAAGTTCCTTATACTTCCTACCTCGGAACTGTACGCCTTTGAACTACACATATCGGCTATTTTAGAATCATTCACTCAAATTCTTCACTGCAGTTCTTATTGTGTGGGAGTTTATTAACAACCTGTCATACAATAATATTTACCTTTTTGGGGGAAGGCAGATGATGGGAAGTTGTATTTTCGGAATAATTGCCAACTTGTAAGGTCATAAGGGTACTAGAGTATTGCCCTAAGACAGCAATAGCCTTGGAAAGACATTTTAGCTGACAGAATTCCTGCTAGTATTCACAGGGAAAACATGCTAAAGACACTATGTTGCCCTTGTAATAGGTATACCACCTCCTCCGACTGAACAGCTCAAAAACATTTGTCTCTGAAAGTTTTCTATACAGCTCACTACCATGGGATGCAACTACTTCCAGGTATATTAGAACATCATGGAATGGCCTACTTAGTCTTTTGGGCTTTTTCTGCCCTGTTCTGGTTATATAAGATTTATCTTCAGCTGTATGTATATATACATATATGTGTGTGTATAACATATCTAGCTCTAGATATATTTACAAACACATATGTGTATGTACACACACACACACACACACACAAGCAATAGTGCTTACCAAATGGGTAGTGTGTCCAGTCCATATTTAGGCCCTTATTTAGTGCCATACCAATCCAAGAACAGTTATTACCACAGTTACCTTAATTTCCAGCATTAAACATAAAGTGCTCTTTAAAAGTGTTTTATGGATCTAAATAATAAGATATCTTGTATGGTGTTGAAAATCTACTTCCTAATGCTTGTAATTATGTATTTTTAAAAGGGGGAGTGAGAAGGAATAATTACGATATGACAAATTGTTCATCAGTAACGCCCCACACTAATGAGACATTTCACCAGGCAGTTAATTATACCAGAACGATTGGTGCATCCATGCTCACACTGCTACATCTGCAACATAAAAATCAGGTTGCTCAAAAAAAATCAAATGCTGTTACTAGACTTCACCAAATTAACTTCACATCACAATACATTTCACTGTCTCAGCTAAAGGATTTGTACTGCTTAAGTTAAATGGAGATAAGATTATTCATCAAAACTTCTTTCATTTGCCACATCTCACTTCTAAAGATTTTTTTTTTCAAAAATGATGGAGCATTGAAAAATACTCACTGCTTCCCCTTAATCAGTGTAGAAAGTAGGTTATTGCTCTGTATCCCATAAAAGATAAAAATAACTTTATTTAACCATTGGTACATGGTTTAGTTCAGTTACAGCTTTGTAAATTGCCAGTGTTACATTTTATACCATATCAACTAAAGATGTTACAACAGTTCAGACAGAGATTAAGAATGTGAGGGTATGAGTCAAAATAGTATTTCTGATATCCTTTTCAAATCTTGTACATCCTTTTTTTTTTTTTCCAGAGAGTGGCTTTTCAGTTCCACATGGATCTCTAAGTGTTTGCCATGACCACATTTTCATTTTTTCTTCTCTGAAGACTTTATATTGAAGTGACTGGACTGCTCTGAGCAAGGAGGAATTGGGTGAGGTTTTCTCTACAGACCAGCAAAACTAATCCTGAATCTGTCAAGGAGTGCATTGTAGAGTGACAGTGAAACATTCTCTGCCAGATCCTGAGCACAAAGGAACTAATTTTGATTAATAGCACTAATACGAGCATAAATAAGGAGTAATTTCTTTTACAGTGATATAGCACCACAGGTTGAAGCTTGATGTTGAGTGAAGGACCAAAACAAGATCAAAGATTTTCTGTACTCCCTGCTTACTGAGGAGTTAAGGTCCAAATGCATGTCATGCATTCAACTTTTCTTCATTGGATGCAGGGTGTACTATTTACCCCTTGGTCACTGGGGCTCAGCCAATGATGGATTTCTTCTGTCTCCTCTCATGGCCAAGACTAAAATAATTGCCCTTCAAACCATGTCTCCCTCTCAGTGGGTGGGGGGAGGGAGGGGGCTTTCTTCATCTTCCTGCAAATAAGACAAGAAGTCAGATCTTCAAGTATATATAAAAATTCATTGGATAGAGAACCAAGTAATCAAAGTGCATCAAGCAGACTATAGTAAAAATGAAATAAATACAAATGTAAACTTGTTTTTTAAATTAAAAAAAATCAAACATGATCTCTTTCTATCTCTAGTTGGTTGAAGGGTCTTGTATTTGATTGCTGTGCTAATCCAGAACCCATAGGCAGGACAGAGTTAAATAAAGCACTGTCCAACCATTACTAATTTACTCACATTTTATTGTTTAGGATGAAGTAAAATTTTTTTTTCAAGAAAGTTTGCTTGTTTTTGTTTTTTCACTAATTGTTCTTGTTCACAGAAGCAATTATAAATGTCTTCACTATAGAAAAGCTGCATAATTTATTAATTTTGTGACACCATTATAACGTTTCAATTTGGTAGATATGTTACTTGGGAAATCAAAGCAGCAAGCAAGGGTTTCCAAAAAAGACCAGGTGAAGAACTCTCTTAAGTATGCTGGAATTAAGAACACAGTATAACTGCTCCTTGTCTAACAGTAAATGAAGTTTTTCTGTCATTTCACTTGTAGCCTCATGAACATTTACTTTCCTATGCTAACCCCTCATTGATTCAAGAAAGCCTTAACTTGGCAATCTTAGACCCATTACATGGTGTCTTTTTCAGATATGATCATGCTGGAAATTTGCTCCCAGAAAAAAAGACAGCTTCAGAAAAGATGGGGCAATATATTAACCTTAAAAGTTACAGGAAAAGGTTCTGCTAAGGTTGTGGAAAGGTTGGGTGCATCTATACACGCCATTAAGGCAGCATGATAAACTCAAGTTAGCTGATCTCAGGCATACCTGGGTGCTCCAGGGGGTGACAGCAGGTGGCATCTTGGCTGGCTGTGGCATAAGTGCTGAAACTGCAGAAACATGTGGCTGACCCTCCATGCCTTCTGCCAGCCTGGGGCTACTCTGCCCTGGCTCAAACTGCTGTGGTCCCAGTCACAATCTATGCATGCATTTCTGTGCAGTGAATGACTCCAGCGTAAGATAGTACTGTCGCTGACAGTACTATATTATGGAGGAGTTAATTTATTGAGTGCTAATACTGGCACACGGGTAGACAGTGACACTTTATGGCAGAGCTAACTAATCAACTCCTCAATAAAGCTCACATGTAGATGCACCCATTGAGATGCAACGCTGAAAGTTCAGAGTTACAGTTCTAATTGTGCCTGATGGGACTTATTATTTATACTTATATTATCCACACACTACCAACTGTTTTTGAACACTAACCTATGGTGCTGTTGTTGGCAAACCTAGAAAATGACATTTCTTTGACCTGTTTTTGGTTTCCTTAGCTGTTCATATCTTGCTCACTATGGTTATCAGTACAGCAAAAGAGGAAGAATTAACTGGGAGGAAAGACATTTGTAACACTTTTATGGAGGGGAATGAGGGGGACAGGGCATGCCAGTATAAGACCACTTCCCCTGAACAAAAAAAAAGGCAAATCCCCAAAACTCCCATAGGCTTAAATAAAATTAAGGATAGAAGAGTACTCACATTGTTTCATCTAATCTTCTACCCTGCCAATATAGGATGACGTGCCACTGAATATTTTCTAGTGTTTTATCTGGCATTCAATGTTTGGGGGTTTTGCAGATAGGAGGTCAAATGGTTAGGTTCTGCCAACATTTGCACAAGGGGTAGGCTTTTTTCTCTCCCAGATTCCCCACCCCCCAACAGGTCATGTAATCATAAAGGCTGAAGTCCTGCAGGGCTGGCTTTGAGCTCTCTTTCGGCAGATGAAGCTGGCATGCTGTCTAAAGGAGCATGCTTTTGTGCTCAGAAAGATGTGGCAGCAGTTAAACTCATTAACAGGCCAGAATAATTGGCATTGATGGATGAGATATTAAGATGCTAATTGATAAAGGCCTTTGGAAGTTGTTAAGAGTTGCTGAAACAGCAACTGTCTTTGCCAAAACTGCTTGTAACAGGGAAAGAAGTTATAAGTAGATCTTTCTGGGAGACAAGTGATGCTAGGATAATGATAAAAGCTGGGAATATCAATGTACTGGTCAGTTACACTGGACTGAGTGAAGGTTTAACTGTGGAGAGTGGAACTGGAGAGTTGCTGGAGTCTATTTCAAATAACCATTACTTGCAAAAAACCTGAAATAGTCATTACGTAAACTAGATATGCTTTTTTATCTAAGCAGCCAGTTTAAGTACAGAGCAGGGATATGTATTGCAAAGAGTACCATGAGTTGTCTTAGTGTTCCACAAGGTCTGTCTGCTTCATTTTATCACAGTAAAGTAGCTTCAGTATTAGATGCTCAAGCTGGTTGGTGCCCCATGATTGATCTCACCCATTTAGGGCAGTGTATCAGCTACTTTCTTTTTATGGAGCTAAACATCAACGATGGGGAGTTATACATCAGGGCCAATGCACAACACATCTCTGAGAACAATATCTTTATTTCTGGAATTTCATGTCAATTGCTGTACAAACCTATTGTGTAACTATTGCTTGAATGGTCCAAGAGATAAACAGTGCTGCAGGGACCTGGCAAATCCAGAGAGTTGATGACTTTAATATATCTGAAGACTGCATACAGTCTGCTCCGTACCCTGGCCAAATCACTCTAGTTCTGTCTGATACGGTGTGCAGAGGTGAAGTAGTTCAAAGGCTGAAGAGCACACCATTCCTGGGACACAGCTGAACTGGGACTATTGACCACTGGTAGGAAACATCTTTCAGTCAAAGAGAGGGGGAAATCTCGTCATCCGCAGCATCAGTGGAGAATTGGCTTTTTGTTCAGAGGCTGTACTGGGGCAAGGAAGTTTGGTGCCCAGGGTAAAGCTTGCAGTGGCAGCCCACCCTCGCCCCGCACACAGATCCAGGGGGCACACACCTCCCCATGCTTGCCCAGGAGTGCACACAGTGGTGGGAACTGCCCTCCGCCCATCCCTGGGCCCCCCAAGCGAGCTGCTTGCAGCTCTGTCCTGTATCCCACCCCAGCTGAGCAGCATCTGTTGGTACCTCTTCGCTCTGATGCCCAGGGCCATTGCCCTGCTTGCCCCTGCCCACCTTATGATGGCACTTCTGGGAGCTGTGCTGTAAAGTTTTATTGGTTCCTTTGACCATTTTTCAGTATACAACTTTATTAACCATGTCATGTTTGTTTCCTCTCTGTCTGTGCATTCCTACTCCATCAATATTGCTATTGACAACTTTATTCTTATTGTGTATCTGGAATTGACTATGTCTTGATGATTTGTACCTTTTTTCTTGGTTTCATAAGTATCCTTTTATCTTTGTGACTTGTGCTCCACAATAACATAGTAGTTACACTTTTCATATGCTGCAGTTACCATACTCTCCTCTTCCACCCAAATCCCAATAGGTCTTAGTTAAACTATTCTCTTAATTTATATTTACCTCTTAATTTTTCCTTATAAGCCACACCCCCCAGCAATACTATGTGCTTTTCTGACATTCTTTTGGTGTGTCAGTATCTAGCACAATACATGCAAGTGAAATCACATTCTTACCATGTATGATTCTGTCTCTGCCAGTACTAGAACATTTCCAGCATTTGCAGAGCTTTTGAATCTCACCTATTGCAAATTATGAATGCTCTAAAATTCATTAAAATGACAGTTACCCTTCCTTCATGGTGTACAAAGTTTTTTGCATATAAAGCCTGAATCTGCTAGGCTTACTCATATATCACATAAGCCCTTCTTCAATGAAGAACCCCATGTTGGTGGTGACTATTAGAGTATTAATGTTTATACTGGCAGAGACATAATAAGGCATCAGTGACTTCTGGGTACCAGTGCTGGCAGTGAGGTCAGCCAGCAGCAGCAGAAGCTATTATTTTTTCACCCCTGCCAAGTCAGTGCCCAGGGCTTCTGCCCTGATCACCAGGTCTTAGTTGTGCTACTGCATACTGGAAAACACTGGGAATCAAAGCAGGCTGGGCAGAGTATAACAAGGTGCAAGACTAGACAGGGGGAAAATGTAATTATTTTTAAAAATAAAGTGGCCATGGTCTGATGTGATAATGTCCATCTGTCTACAAAGGAAGAGCCGAGAAAGAGAGTCTATCTTTAGGAATCTAATAAGGAGAGCTTAATTACCAAACTACCTGTGCATGGTCATAAATAAGCTGTATTATATCTTTAGTTTACCTTTTCAAGAATAAATGACTAAATAATTATCCTCCAAATAAATCATAAACTGTTGTCCCATGTTGGTGGTGACTATTAGAGTATTAATGTTTAATATTATTTTTTAACCCCTGCCAAGTTGGTGCCCAGGGCTTCTGCCCTGATCACCAGGTCTTAGTTGCGCTACTGCATGCTGGAAAACACTGGGAATAAGGACCCTGACTTTCTCCTGTGTCAGTGCAAACCAAGAACATATTTTGTGAAGTCAATGAAATTACACTTATGTAAAACTGGCAGAGATGAGTCCCAGTATCTTGCTGACTTCCTATTTCTTTCACACTTATAAACAGTGTGATTCCCCCCCCCAATCCTTCCTGTGGTTGGTAGTTCTAATTTGCATGCAGACCCAGCTTCTTGACAAAATCCCTCCATCAGATCCACAGAGCATGCTGCTAGCCTTAGCACAGGGAATAGATTGAGGGATTCAGCAAGACCACAATTCTATTTAAATCCCTGATAAGAGAAGAGAAAAAAGAAAGTCTGATATGGATTTAAAAAACAAACAATGGACCAGACTCATCCCTGGGATAACTCCATTAAATAAAAAGCAACAGTGACAATAGGGAAGAATTTGGCTCCATTAATGTTGAGGCCTAGGGAAACATCAGGGATATTTTCTGGATTCTAATCTTTTGACCTACACACACATTTATATGAATGTTCATATGATTCAATGACAAAAATCAAGCCAGCCTTATAGTAAGAGATTACCAGTTCATTATTTTTAAGCTTTGTTTGGGTGGAATCAGCATATCAGCATTTAGCAGAACCATGAATCCTCATTCACTGTTTTGCAGATATTATGTTGGCCACATATCAAGCCATTGCCTCACTGTTCTTAAAACAATTGTTTATTTTTGGTTTCCATCTACACCAAACTTCAACACAGCATTAACACTGATTTAAATGGTTGATTTCACTCTAACAAGGTGATCCATTTCATTTTCCGGTAGAAGCTAATGCATCATTGTGAATTTATCATGGTGGAAAGACAGAGGCTGATGGCAATTAAACTGATGAGCAGTGTTATTCCCATAAGTGGGTACTTTAAAGTAATTATTCTCCATTTGGTTCATTTTAAAAATATATATATATACCCAAGCACAGCTAAGCTTTGATTACCTGGCATATAAAGATGTTCTTGGAAGGGTATTTCTGGTAATTATCTTAGTGGAAAGGAATAAAATACTGCCTGGCAGAACTTCAGTTGAACCCTACACATAGCAGAAAATACAGACTTTATCCTGAAGTGACTGGCTTATTGGTACCTTCTTATTCAGCTGATCTGTTCTTTATGTAAGTTCAAAATCATGGCTGTTTACATGGCTGATTAAAAATACTACTTTTTACTAGGGCTGTGTGAAACTTCGGTCCCTGATTTGATTTGACGGAGATTCGGCCCGATTTGGTAGCTGAATCTCTGAATCTGAATCGAATCAGAGGACCTTTTAATGTCTCCAAATCAAATCAGAACCCTCCAAATCAATTCGGAAAGATTTGGAAAGGTTCGGAGATTCTGACGTAGACACAGCTTTAAATGTTTTTTCTACATACCTCTAGGTAGCAGGTGGCTTGCGAGTGCTGTGATGCTGGGGCACATAGAGTGTCCCACCGAAGTACAGGGGGCTCCCCAGCGTGCCTGGCAGTAGACCTGGAAGTGGACCAGAAGCACTTCCAGTCCACCTCTGGGTCTGCGAGGGAACATGCAAGGGAGCTTGGCGACTGGTGCCTCCTGGGTCTGGGGGAACACCTGGGGTCCCCCTGCGGCTGATCACCAATCCAGGGAGGCACAGGGGGGGACAGAGACGGTACCACTTCCAGGTTCACCACCAAGCATGTGGAGAGCCCCCCGCACTCCTGTAGGATGCTCCATCCACCCCAGCATTGCAGCATTCACAAGCCACGCTGGTTCTTTGAGGTATGTAGAAAAAACATCTAAAGCTGTATCTGTGTCCAAATTGCTGATTCTCTGAGCCAGCATCAAATCTTCAGATTTGGATTCGGCTAGATCAAATCAGGGACAGTGATCCAAATCAATGAATTGAATCACGGTCCCTGATTCGGGTCAAATCCTAATTGAATAGGGCCTGCTTTGCACACCCCTATTTTTTATTCCTCTTTGTAATGAAGGGCAAATATAGCTGTGAGAGACTTACCTATATTTTCATCATTTATGTTTCATAGATGTTGTTAGGGTCAGAAGGGACCTATTAGATCATCGAGTCCGACACCTTGCTCTGGGCTGGAATGACCCCAGCCAGGTGTTTGTCCAGTCTCTTTTTAAATACCTCCAAGGAAGGGGATAGCACCACCTAGCATAGTCCATATTTTGGCAACCCTCACTGTAAAGATTTTTTTCCTGATATCTAGTCTGAATTTGCTGTCTTCCAGTTTGTGGCCAATATTTCTAGTTACCCTGATGGATACCCTGGTAAACATTGTATCCCTTATTTCTTGCTGACCCCCCCAGTGAGTTTATAGGTGACCACTAGATCACTTCTTAGCCTCCTCTTGCAGACATTGAAGAAGTTCAGGTTTCCCAGCCAGTCCACATAGGGTTTTTTCTGTAGGCCTTTAGCCAGATGAGTGACCCTCCTCTGAACCCTCTCTAGGCCATCCACATCCCTCCTGTACTGCGGTACCCCAAACTGGATGCAGCATTCCAGTTGCAGCCTGACCAATGCCACATACAGGGGAAGTACCACCTCCCTAGACCTGTTTGTGATGCACCTACTTATGCAAGAAAGCGTGCAGTTAGCTTTACTTATTACCTCATCACACTGGTGACTCATGTTCATTTTGGAGTTGACTACGACTCTGAAATCCCTTTCCACAGCTGTGCTGCTTAGAGTGGTACCACCCAGGCTATGGGAGTGTTGATGATTCTTCCTCCCCAGGTGCAACACATGACACTTTTCCTTGTTAAACTGCATCCTGTTCTGTTCCACCCACTTCCCCAGCCTGTCCAAATCAGCCTGAATTTGCTCCCTGCAGTCTAGTTTGTGTACCTCCCCCCATAGTTTGGTGTCATCAGCAAACTTGGACAGGGTGCTTTCTACTCCTGCATCCAAGTCACTAATGAAGATATTGAGCAGTACTGGTCCCAGGACAGAGCCTTGGGGTACTCCGCTGCCTACATTTCTCCAACCCATCCACCACCACTCTCTGGGTGCATCTCATTAGTCAATTTTTTACCCACTGGACTGTGTAATAATCTACATTGCAACTGTTTAGTTTACTTAGATTTTAAAAAGGCCTTTGACACAGTGTCGCACCCAATTCCTATAAGTAAATAACATCTACCTCTATTCCTTCATCCAAGCATTTTGTGACTGGTCGTAAAATGAAACCAGGTTAGTCAGGCAGCATCTGCCTGCTATAAACCCATGTTATGTTCTGCTATGTTCTATTCTTTATCTGTGTGTCTATATGAGGGTGTTTCTGCATTTGGACAATACTGAGTCAGACAATTTAGAAACTTGAAGCAGGGTAGAACAAAACTGAAGAGAGATGTGGAAAGCACGGACCTTCTTCACTAAAAGAACTAGAACAAATGTTGATTTGCTATGAGCCCAAAATCATGTGGTAACAGCATCAAAGAGACTAAAAGGCAGAGTCTGACAGGGCTACATAAAGCATCCATAACATCAATTCTACCCATAATGAAAAAAAGTGAACTCCGTTACTTTTAATCTGTAAATTATTCCCTTCATATATGGTACATAATACATCTAGCTAATCTGCACCTAGAGTGTGTTTAGCTGTCACTCACAGCCAAGAATTCGGACAAAGGTGTGCTTCATTCAACATCTAACTGATCTGCACTGTATAACAGGAGCCTGTGCAATTTCAATGAAATCCAATTTCAATGGAACTGAGCTACATCCTCTTGCATCTTCCTTTTTCAGGCAAACATAGCAAGGAACAATCAACATTAACATAATGCAGTTTCAAAATCTTAAATTCAATCTAAACTAAACTAACTAGCAATGTTCAATTAGTCTCAAAGGATATCTGCACCATTGCATGGACCCACCCACCTCCCTTGAGACATCATATGAGATGTTGCCAGTCAACAACAAGTCCACTGGAGTTCTGGGTATACCATATCCTGTGACTTGATTTCTGTTGTCGTTACCTGAGATCTTTCCAGGAAAAAAACTGGATTATGCCCCTAATTTCTCTCATTTCTCGGATTTGCCGAAAGTGTCACTTATTTTTCCATAATGAGTTTTCACCTTGGATAAAGAAGCCCATGAGACACCACTCTGTTTCCAATCCTTTTCTCCATGGAAGATAATCACAGAATCCATGACTGTGACCATTCTTCTGAAGTAGTGGCAGCTCCCAGAACCCCCAACATTGATTTTTTTTGTTTTGGCTCATCTGTCTCTTTATGTATCTGCTGGTCCCCAGTGACTGTGTCAACAAACAATACAGACATTCTTGTTTTAAGTTTTCTGTCAAACAAAATGTCAGCAAAATGTCAGGTGATTGCCTATGCTTCATTGGTGTCATTCTGTAATTTAATAAAATATGTATCAGAGTATATTACCCTTCTTAGTAGGAGTTTTATTATTTTAACACAGTTTTCTAATAAAGGCATAGGTTTGGGATAAAGGGGGTTATTGGTTTATATCTAAATTCAGACATCACACTGCTTAAACTCATGCCCAATAAATGGCAGACCACTGTCAGACATTACTATGCCACATCGAATGAAAATAGTTTGTATCTGCATAGCCACCTATTTGATGGTAGTATTTGCTAATAAAGCTATTACAAGGAAATAAGAATAAAATCTAGAAAAAGTGAACAGTTCTTTTCCATCCAACATAATCAAATTTAAGCCCAATTTACCTTAGAGGCCCAATTCTCCTGCCAACACAGGCTCATGTGATTTGATCTGGTTATCTCACACATGCACAAAAATAAAACAACTTAAGAACTACCTCAAACTTGCTATCCATCTGAAGCCACTAAAAACACATCTGTGACCCCTCATACTGCTGTGAACCCTGAATTTCATCCATTTTCCTTCCATTGTGTGGGACTTTTCTTTCTGTGTAAAAATCATTCTGGCACCCACACTTGTGTGTGCCCTAGCAAAAATGCATAAATGTTCCATTTGTCTTCAAGCCAGTAGTCCCTTCATTTCTGTATCACTGTCCAAAGAATTCTTCTGAGAAAACAGTATTAGTATCATACTTTGTCCTTGCTGTACATGTTCTTCTAGTACCTGTAGATTCTTGCATAATGATGTATCACACAGTGGTCCATGCACCTTTTTCCAGATACTGAGATAGCTGAGGCTTCATAGTTTCATAGTTAGTAGGGTCAGAAGGGACCTGAGCAGATTATCAAGTCCGACCCCCTGCCATGGCAGGAAAGAGTACTGGGGTCAGATGAACCCAGCAAGGTGTTTGTCTAGCCTTGTCTTAAAGACGCCCAGGGTAGGAGCCAGCACCACTTCACTTAGAAGTTGGTTCCAGATCCTAGCCGCCCTTACAGGGAAGTAGCGCCTCCTGATGTCTAGCCTAAATCTACCCTCTGCCAGCTTGCGACTGTTATTCCTGGTCACTCCTGGTAGTGCTCGGGGGAACAGGGACTCCCCCAATGCCTGCTGGTCCTCTCTGACTAGTTTGTAACAGGCCACTAGATCCCCC
>NW_017729022.1:78076988-78081719 GCF_001723915.1 Gavialis gangeticus
GCCTCTAATGAACCTGTGTTGGTTGCCCCTAAGCATAATCTCCCCTGCTGGCCCCTCGTGGACATGCGCCAGAATAATTCTCTCAAACAGCTTACCCAGGATCAAAATAAGCCTAACTGGCCTATACTTCTCCAGGTCCTCCTTCCTCCCTTTTTTGAAGATGGGAAACACGCTGGCCCTCTTCCAGTCCTCTGGCACCACACCAGAGCACCACGAGTGCTCGTAAAGCTGTGCCATGGGGCCCACAATAACCTTAGCTAATTCCCTCAGCATTCTGGGGTGGAGATCGTCCAGACCTGCTGATTTAAATACATCCAGTCCCTCCAGAAGTTCCCTGACTAGATCCTCCCTGACCCTTGGCCTAGGCACACCTCCCCTGGGGCCTGAGAGGGGCCCATTGTGGGGGCTGATCCAGTCCCTGTTCAGGAAAATGGAGGCAAAGAAGTCATTAAATAGGTTAGCTTTGTCGTCTGGTGTGATGACATATGCAACTGATTGTTTGTCATCATCACAGTGCATGCAGTTGCATATGTTGGTTTTGTTTGAGGTTTTTTGGGGGGGTGCAGGGAGGGATTGTGGACTCTAATTTTGAGTTCTGCATCAGTCTATCTTTACTATTACCTATCACCTATAAGCTTATGGTTTTTCCAAATACTTAAAAGCAGGTTGAGTCACATGTTTGAAAACAAAAAAAATAAATCTATTTTAAAATAAACTGCGTATTTGGTCCTACTTTAAAATGTTTTAAAGATTACTCTAACTTTTGCTTTACCCAGTTATACATCAAGCAACTTTTAAGTCCCAGGTCCCATATTGCTGTGTTTCAGAACCCATTAAATTGGCTTGAACGTCTGTAAAAGTAGAAGGATCTATTTTATTCTGCAGTCATCGCCAACTTTACTCATACTCTTCAACAAAAAGCCTATTCATGTTACACTAAGTGGCACATTACAGGAATCCATATGAACGTAGATGCATTCCATGATGAAAGCCTGATCATTCTAATTGTCCAGAATCTAATACTTAGAATAGCTGACATAAAGACTTTTTCCAGGAAAGAAGTTCAGGCAACTTCAAGCTATAAACCAAGTCCTCTAAAAATCATCATCAGTCAAAAATGACATTAGTTGTACCCTTTCCTTTTCCATTTGGGCTGAACCTTCAAATTATTCTAGTGCAGTGATAGTTAATGTTTTTTCTAGCATTATCCTTAATTAAACTGTCATTAGAAAACCAAAGAGAAAACACGTTACTTTCAAACCACTGGTTTTGTTCTATTTTGTGAGTTAAGATAATTTTCTCTATAGATTTTTTTAGGTTTTAGTTAAAAAGTACCTATTTGAGATTCATCTAGTCTTTCTATTAAAAAAAACCCTTAGAAAACACAAGCTAATGGATCAGTATTCACAATCCTACTTTCTGCCTCTGGAAATACTTCTCTCCACTCTCATAATAAAGCAATGAAAAATAATATTGCCATATAACAGAAATAATAGCAGTATTGAAATATACTAGCAGTAAATTGTATTCAATCAAACTCAGAAGCTGATTATTAGATCTGTGCAAAGCAGCAAGTATTCACTTCAGATTCGCATTTGGCCGATTTGGAGGGACAGTGATTCAATTAGGTGTTTGAATCACTGTCCCAATTTGATTCAGCTGATTCAGATTCTGAGATTCAGCACCAATTTGGAGATTCAGCCATAGACTATAATGTGGGATAACTAAAAATACCTATAAACTTTGTCATTTTTTTGCAGATTTGGATGAAAACAGCAGGGATGGTAGCCCCTTATGAGGGCATGAAGTAGGTCAAGATTCAAGGAGATAGGTGCAGGGGTTTCTGTGAAAGTGTACCTCAAACTGTTGAAAGCAAAACTGATATCCCTTATGTGTGTTAAGGCAGAGCGGGATGAAAACAGGAGGGATGGTAGCCCCTTCTGAGTGCATGAAGCATGCCAGATTTTAGGCACAGTGGCACAGGGGTTTCTGTGAAAGTATATATCAAGTTTCTGAAAACAAATAAAAAAAGCAAATAGGTGCAGAGTGAGGAGGGTGGCACTCCCTCCGTCTGTACATGGAGCTTGGGGAACCCCAGCGGGAGGTTCACTTTCAGTAACACCAGCTGCTCCACCAAACCAGGAACTAAGGAGGTGTGGTGGGGTGTCACATCACCAGCAATGCTGAACACCCTCTTGCTTGGAATATGGGTGGGTGGACAGGGTAGGTGTTACCAGGTAACCATGGCCAGATCCTGTTGCAGGTTGCCCAATAGCCAAGGGGTCACAGTGCAGTGGCTCCATGTCCTCAGTGAGATAGGTAGCCATTGAGGCTTCCTGTCTCATGGTGGGGTCTGGTGCCTCTGGACCCTAACATTGAAGCTATGCCCTTGGCCCACATTGGCAGCAGCTGTGGTGGAGGAGACTGGCTGGTGGTTGGAGTGCTGGCACTGGAAAGTGGATCCCCCTCTTCCACGTTCCCGCGCCTCTGCCCTTCTGCCTCCCTGATTCTGCTCACCAGCACCTCTGTCTAGTATTGAGGGTTTTGCTACTGTGGACACTCCCCTTCACCCTCAGGTCATACATGCCTGCCAGCACATGGACCATACTGGACCTCAATGGCTCAAGCCATTTTTGATGCCCTCCTTCAGCTGCTTCACCAGTGTCTGCACCCCTGGTGAAAATGGCTTGCCCCTGCGAGTAACATCAATCCCCTGGAACTTCTCTATTTTGTTTTCAAGCTTCTTTACTATGGGGATCACCTGGCTAAGGAAGGCATCGCCAGCACTGAGGCTGTCAGTGGCTTTGAGGAATAGCATGAGGACCACCAAGATCTGGGAGATGGTATTCCATTCCGTTTTGTTAAGCGGGCCACTGATCCCAGTCTCCCCAAGCAAGGCTATCTCATGGATGGTCTTCTGTTGCTTAACCAGCTCTCCAGCATCAGGTATGTGGAGTTCCACCGAGTCTCCACATCCTCCATGGTTTTGTGCAGCAGGATTCTCATCTCTGCCTGTTTGTCACACAGCATGTTGCCCTCTTTGATGTTCCAATGGAAGTATCCTGCACCCTTCCTGCATTTTGAAATGAGCTGGCTGGTAGTGATGGTGCGGTCACTGGGAGCCCTGTGCCCCTCCAAGCCATCCCTGACTATGAGGTGGAACTTGTGTGCTACACAACAGATGCCAACAAAGTTGACATCACACACCGCCTTGACCATATTGGCCCCATTGTCAGTTACCATGAACCCATGGGTGAACTCTCCTTACCCAATGAGTCACCCCTGCACCACGCGGTTGATGGCCAGCACCGTCTCCCTTGCCATGTGGGACTCATCCATCATGTCCACTTGAAGGAGAGCACACCAATGCCCTGACTGATCGCACCAGTGCAGAAGTAGGCATGATCTCCACTGTGGCTGCTCCAGATGTCCAAGGTGATGTGAAAGGCCGCCTGTGGGCCTGCCTTGC
This sequence comes from Gavialis gangeticus, assembly GCF_001723915.1. Classification (NCBI taxonomy): domain Eukaryota; kingdom Metazoa; phylum Chordata; order Crocodylia; family Gavialidae; genus Gavialis; species Gavialis gangeticus. Next base: position 78,080,458 of record NW_017729022.1, read on the forward strand.
ACAGCTCCTCCCTCAGGTACTCCCTGCATGCCTCATACAGGGATGGTATCACTGTCCTTCTAAAGGTGATGTATGTGGGCACTTGGTATGATGGGGCCACAAGCACCATGAGCCGCCTGAACCCTGGCCGCTCAACAAAGGAGAATGGCTGGCCATCCAGACCTAGCATCTCCCCAGTGCTCTGGATGTCATCCCTCAGCTTCAGAATGCACCCTTCCTTTGTCTCCACCTTTGTCCCACTGGTCCAGGGTGGCCTGCCTCTATTTTGGGGGAACAGGGCTTTGAAGCAAGAGGGGGACTTCTTTTTGGGTACACTCCTACTGGCACCAGGCTGAGGAGGAAGAAGGGCAAGGGGGTGCTGCCTCCTGAGATGCAGCAGTATCACCATGGTGGTGAAGTGTTTCATGTCCTTGCCCCGGCTGATCTGCTTTCAGCAGTGCTGGCATGTAGCATACCTGGGATTGCCTGCCACCTCAAAATGACCCCACACTATACTACCCACCCACTTCTGGGTTGAGGGTGGGGATCCTGCTTTATCCCCCTCCTCACCAGGCAGAGGTACAACAATAGGAGTAGCTGGGCCATCTTCCCCCACAACCTCCTCCAAAGTGCCTTCCAGTTAAAGAGACCTGCCTCTAGGGGAACTTTGACAGGTGTGGAGCACAAACTCAGATTCCCTCCTCCTTCCGCAGAATTTCCTTCGCTATGGCCCTCAGCTTTTCTGCTTCCAGATCTAGTTCCTCCTCTGGCACTGGAGGGCTTATGTTGGGAACTGAAATTGGGGTAAAGAATGTCATGCTGCTGCTGGTTAGTGGTTTTAGTGGTGGTGGTGCAGGTGCAGGCACTGTTACCACCTTCTTGCTCTCACTAACAGCAGAAGACTCAGCACCAGGGAAGAGGGTGCATTTGTGTTTGGGGCAGGAGGAACTTGCAGCTGTCCCTCTTCCGCTTCTCCCTACCCTGCCAGAAGACATGGCACCTGCTTTTCTAGCACACTTCATAATGTTTGGGGTGCTGCAAAATATATGTGTGTGTATAATATATGTTGTGTTTTCTTGCACAGTGATGACACACTTTGGGGAAAACACAGATTTCTTTTTGTGGTAGGAAAGAATCAAGACAGACTAAGAAGAACAAATAAGAGGATTTGGGGGAAGAATAAGTTGAAAGGAATGGATATGGTTAACAATTGGGATTGTAGGCAACGGTAAGAAGGAAAGGATTGGATACAACTTACAAGAAGAGAGACTAGCTAGCAAGAG
>NW_017729022.1:78086719-78087077 GCF_001723915.1 Gavialis gangeticus
GAAGAATAAGTTGAAAGGAATGGATATGGTTAACAATTGGGATTGTAGGCAACGGTAAGAAGGAAAGGATTGGATACAACTTACAAGAAGAGAGACTAGCTAGCAAGAGACTAAGTCTTTCAGATGCTGCAGCTCCAAGAGAGAGATAGCTCACAAAAGGCACAGATCACTTCAGACACAGCTTTATATCTTGCTTCTATGTCCCTTCCTCAGAGCACCATGATTGGAAAAGAACTCAGAGAAACATCACAGTCACTGGCCAGGTACAAATGTCAATATCAAAGCAGTCTTTTCCCACCTCTCAGCCTTTTCCATATATAGTTTCACAGTTTCATAGTTTCTAGGGTTGGAAGGGACC
>NW_017729022.1:78087088-78090992 GCF_001723915.1 Gavialis gangeticus
CATGTTCATCTTGGAGTCAATAATGACTCCAAGATCCCTCAGTTTCTCAGTTTCTGTTTGCTGCAAGCCTTGCAAATCTCATATTCTTTGTGGTATTACACTTTTCTTGGTCACAGAGGGCACACCTACATGAGACATTTACTGTGGAGCTACCTAATTAGCTCCGCAGTAAAGTCTCAGTGTCTACATGTGCAGCCCAATTAGGCCACAGTAAACTAATTAACTCTGCCATAGGTTAGTACTTGTAAATAGAAATACTATCCTGTGGCGGCATTCTTTAGTACAAAGCAATGCTAGTGTAGATGCTGATGGGGCTGGCTGGAGCACAAGGGTGTTTCAGTACAGGGGCTCCCTGCTGGCTAGCCCTGTACTTGAGCACCACTGTGCCCCAGCCAGCCCCTTTGTGGCATGCTGAGTTGGGTTGGAGCAGCTCAAGGCTGGCAGACTGTCCCCCCTGGGCTTCCTGCTGGCTGGTGCTGCTCTGACCCGGACCAACATGCTGTAGCCCTGGGCACATATGTAAATCCAGCACCTGGGAGCAATAAACTCTGGCATGACATACGACATTAATTTTGCATGTAGACACACCCAGAGGGTTATAAAAAAAGTCACAAACAATGCATGTTCATAAAGTAGATGGGTTACAGCATTGTACAAATAATAAATGCTGTCTTGGTGAATGAAATTCTTAAAACCATAGCAGCAGGCGACAGTGCATTACTGTGGAGATTAATTACTTCCCCTGCTTCCAAAAAGTCCATTAAGAAATCTAATCTACAAAATGGGCTCTCCTGCATGCATTATTTGTCCATTAGTGTTCTGACTGCATCTAGCAATTAGGCAACATGGCTGATAACATGTGCAGGCCTTGTGAAGTAGCAGGAACAGGATTTCAATAATATTTTCACACTGAAGAAACAAAACAGAAAACAACAGTGGTGAAATGTCAATTTAGAAATATACAATTTGCATTGGCAAGCTGTATCTTTAAACAGCAGGATGAGGAAAGACCACAATTTTTTTTTGAGGACCACTGAACTTCAGTGAACTCTTAGTCTCTCTTCAGTTTTTATCAATTTTTTTCTCCATCTCCTGCTTCTCTCTGTCATTGTCTCCTGCTAGGATACCAATCCACTTCTCTCTACCCCTGCCACAACTTTTGTCATTAAATTTTAAGCTTCTGTTTGTTTTGTGTTGAGTTCAATCATAGTGTTTTCATTAGATTTTCATGTTATTAGTCATCTGTGTGTCACACTGTTGCCATTTGATAGTCTTCCCCATTATTCATTTGCAGAGATTTCTCTTCCCTTTTCTTTCTTGGGACTTTCATCCTCTTAATATTTAATTTCACATCTTTAGGTTTTTTTAAATCATATTCTACACATCCTGTGATACACCGTATGTGTACAAGGGAATCATCTCTCTATAGAGAAGCTATAAAATTGTACAGGATGAATGTGTACTTTTTAAGTACTTTTTAAATCTGTCCATCCCCGTATATTTCTGCCTGTATCCCAACCTCTCATGCAACACTTATAAGGTTTTTTGACCTGGCACTCTCTTTCAGGCATTTATTTCTGCTAGCATCTGGCTTGATATTGATAGCACTGCACTGGCACCTCACTAGTATGATTATGCATGACAAAATGCATTAAGAACTATTATTTAGGGCAGCTAAGTCTCCATGGCCATCTAGGCTTTGGCATCTCTTCTAAACCTGTTGAAAAGGTTGCTAATTGGTACGATAGTGGGTTTTGTAATGTGTATATAACATCTGTCCACTATGAATGGGAAAGATACCAACTCATTTCACATAGTCCACTCTAAGCAATCATATTCCTAATGGGTTTTGGTTTTTACTTCCTTGTCTTGAATTTAATTTAGTGATTTAAAGAATGAAAGCTTTGCATCCCATTGTTAACAACTTCAGTTCACTAGTCTTCCTGTGAAGTTTTTCTATTATTTACTGTTATACTTCCCCTTTCCCCTTTTATTTTTAATCCCACACTCACCTGACTCACAAAATACTCCTCATATTCCTTCTCTCTTTCTCTCTCTTTTATACTCTTGCACTTGTGTTCACAAACTGGTGAAGCTCTTACAGTATAGGAAATGTAATTGAGAATGAGGAAAATGGAAGTAAGTGGCTGAACTCATGCAGATGGAGATCAATTATTGTGGATAGTTCAAGAATAATGATGTAGTTTACCCTGCTGCAATCTTCTGGTTGGAAGAGATGGCCATTGATTCTTTGATAATTGTGTTACTGAAAGGCCAGTGAGTACATGGAATAGGTTGCAAGAGAATATAAAAAGCAAGGAGGAAATTAGTCACAGTATAATATAATCATAGATATTAGAGATGGAAAACGCCTATTAGTGCATCCAAATACATTTTATCTGTCAAGGTAGGGTAGCTCCCCAGTAAAATATCCAGTCTAATTTTAAATGCCCCAGTGCTTTTCCAATCTCTCCTCTGGAGAAACCATTCGAGTTGGATAGTGAAATTTCCTCTCCTTTGGGGGGGTACAAGAACAGTTCAGAGGTTCCAGAACGGTGCTGCTTCTAATGGAAAATAAGTTATTCTGCCTGTGGGATGCACACATCCTTCTGTTTCTGGAGGAGATGGGATGAGGGCTGAAGAACATGTGTAGACTGAAGGAAGAGACCTCAAGGAAGCCTCTTTGATTGCCATGGCTTTGAATCCTCAGGTAAGCAAACATGTGGCTAATAATCCAGGGCAGGCTGCTAGGAGTAAATTGCTGGGTGAGTCAAAAGCTACTGGAGGTGCTGAACAGGACATATGTTGAAGACTGGCAGGGAGAGGTGTTACCACAGTTGACTCATTGTGGAGGAGGCCAGGGTCCTGCAGGGTTCGGTTCTTGGATCTGTAAGCTTCAATATCTTCATATGGACTTACATATGGATGTGAAGTGTACTCTGTCCAAGTTTGTGGATGATACTAAATTTTGGGGTGAAGTGCACACTCTGGAGGGTAGGGAATGATTGCAGGCAGACCTGGACAGGTTAGAAAAGTGGGAAGTACACAATAGGATGCAGTACCAAAAGGACAAGTGCAGAGTGCTGCACCTAGGCTTCAAAAATATTCAGCACACTTACTGGCTGGGAAGTGACCCTCTCAGCAGCCCAGAAGTGGAAAGGGATCTTGGAGTCATAGTGGACTCCAAGATGAATATGAGTTGCCAGTGTGATGAAATCATCAGCAAAGCTAACTGCACTTTATTGTGCATCAACAGATACATGACAAATGGAACCAAGGAGGTGATTCTTCTCCTCTATGCAGCATTGGTCAGACTGCACTTGGAGTACAAGAAGGATGTTGATAGACTCGAGAAGGTCCAGAGGAAGGCCACTCATATGGTTAGGGGCCTACAGGACAAAACCTATGAGGAGAGACAGAGGGACCTGGACCAATTCAGCCTCTGCAAGAGAAGGCTGAGAGGTGATCTTGTGGCCACCTACAAATTTATTAGGGGATGCAGAAAGGGATTGGAGATCCTGCTCTGTTCACCAGGGCACCTCTTGGGATAACAAGGAACAATGGTCACAAACTGACAGAGAGCAGAGTTAGGCTAAAAAATCAGGAAAAACTTCTTCATGGGTTTCCATTGGAGGTGGTGCTTTCCCCTACCTTGGGGGTTTTTAAAAGAAGGCTGGACATGCATCTGGCTGGGGTCATCTGAACCCAGCACTCTTTCCTGCTTAGGCAGGGGGTCAGACCTGATGATCTGTTGAGGTCCCTTCCAACCTTAGCATCTAAGAATCTATGAATCTATGAACTTTTCTCCTACCACAAAGGTGCTGCATGCCTTTACTTCCATAGTTTCATAGTAGCTAGGGTTAGCAGGGACCTGAACAGATCATCTAGCCTGACCCCCTGCCAC
>NW_017729022.1:78091003-78091211 GCF_001723915.1 Gavialis gangeticus
CATCTTTGGATGCATGACAAGGTATGGCTGGCCTTGCTGCTTGTGGTCTGGCATTGGTGGCTCATGTTCATCTTGGAGTCCAAGATCCCTTTCCGCCTCTGTGCTTTCAAGAGGTGAACTCCCCAGCCTGTATGTATGCTGTGGATTCCTTCTCCCAAGGTGCAGCACCCTGCATTTATCTATGTTGAACCCCATCCTATTCTTGTCT
>NW_017729022.1:78096211-78108708 GCF_001723915.1 Gavialis gangeticus
GAGTCCAAGATCCCTTTCCGCCTCTGTGCTTTCAAGAGGTGAACTCCCCAGCCTGTATGTATGCTGTGGATTCCTTCTCCCAAGGTGCAGCACCCTGCATTTATCTATGTTGAACCCCATCCTATTCTTGTCTGCCCACTTTTGTTCTCATCTGTTCAACAAATGTTCTCATTTGTTATCATGAGGCATCTAGTGCTTAATCTTGGATACAGGCTTAGAAAAAGAAAGAAGATGTCATGGAAGGGGACTGGGGGAAGGAGATAATAGTTAGGATACCTTATAAAATATAAAATGCTGCCTTCTGATTGTTTTTTATATTCTTACCTCAGAAATGCTCTGCCTAGAATGGTGACTTCTGGTGTTTCAAGGTCTGCCAGTGCTACAGTAGATCTCAAGCAATGCAAGAGCCTTACTTTCCTTCTTTTGGGAAATTGCACTGCCTGCCTAAGTGGTTTAGAAGACCAGGGGTCAGACTGGACCTCATGGTAGCAGAGGCTAGATTCTCTGCTAGGTAAACTCAGAGGCATGAAGTGCCTTTAAGATGTTGGGAGACACCAGATTTTAATGTCCACTCCAGACACAATACCATGCCCTCTTGTACTGATTGACTTGGAGGATATATGGTGATATATAGGGTGGATGTTAGTTTTAGTATTTTGCTCCTGAGGTAGTTCTGCAAGGTGTATGGAAAACACAATGGAAAACACTGTAAGGCAGTGGTTCCCAAACTGACAGATTGAACTGAAAAATTTGTTGGTGGTACTTAAGGTTGTATCGTTTTAAACTGGTGGTGCACAACTTTGATGTGGCAGGTCACTGCTGGTGCCTGTCACTCTAAGGGTTGAGCCAAGCAGCCAGCAGGTGCTTGATTGCAGCAGCCATTTTAGATCTCTTGCTGCCTATATAGTAAGAGCAGTTTGCTGCTGGCAGGCTAGGCAGAAACATTGCCTGGCTGCAAGGCTGCATGCAACATCCTGTAGATAAGGGCAGGAGCTTAAGGGGATGGTTTGGAGGCTCCTGGTCCTGGGCACAACCTAAAACTGCTCCCTGCCGGGGATAGGTGGCCTGATGGGGCTGCCAGTGTTGTGGGAGCCCCCAGGAAATGCTAGGCTAGTTCCCACCCTGGTGAAAGGCGGGTAGGGGTGCCTTAACCCCAGGCCCCACATCCTAGTGGGTAACCTGGCAAGGAGGTCAGCAGGATCAAAAGGGGTCCAGAGGAGGGGCAAGGTGCCCTGAGCAAATGAGGGGCAAGGAGCCCAGAGTTTGGGAAAGGTCATGGAGCCTAGTAAGGGGCATAGAACCTAGTGAGAAGCAAGCAGCCCAGAGGCTAGAAGCCCCAACTATGTGTGTGTGTGTGTGTGGGGGGGCAAGCAAGGAGCCCAGTATGAGTGAGGGGCATGGAGCCCAATGAGAGAGGCTGGAGTTAGGGGCCGGGATATGGTTACAACATGCGGATGCCATCTGTAAGGCATAGGCTGTGGTGTAGGGGAGGAACGTAGCTGCAGATAGTGCCCCCTGGCATTGGGCAAGAATGGGGAGCCTCCCACCTTAATAGGAGCCAATTAAGAAAACAACAAAGCATGGCAAGTGAAGAGGGGGGGTGGCTGGCCCAGAACAGGTGGGTGAGCCAATGACAGATTGGCCCTGAGAGCCCCCTGTTACACTTGAGTACCACCAGCAAACGTTTGCCATATAAAGTAGTTTATAATAAACCTGTTAATGTTTACCACTGATGGATTGTCTGCGTACCACTGGTGGTACCTGAACCACAGAATGGGAACTGATGCTATAAGGAGATGTAAAGATTTTCAGGAGGGTGATATATACACAGATTGCAGTTTATGGCATTAATTGGTCTATTTTTCCCCCTCTTGCCCAACTTCCTCAGTTAAACAAGTGCTGTTTACAAGTTCTGATTCACTTCCTCCCCATAGTGGATGGTAAGTGGGATGGTGAGTTAGAAGGCTGGTAAAGTAGAACAATCCTAGGAGAGAAGGATCATGATTTCTTATCCACACAGAGAGATGTTTTTGGATTATATCTGAGGCATTATTAGGGGAATTCCACATACAGACATAGAAGGATTTTTTGGGGATAGTCCCCGAGGATCATCTCAGATCTGTTTTGCCTCCCTTCTATCTGGGAAAAGTTTTTTGTTGTTATTTATTTTTTGCTTACAGTACAAGTCTGTTGCAGGAAGGCTGAGTTTGGGTTTTGATTGATTAGACTTCAAATGTTGTTGGGTGTTTTGTTTTGCTTTGGGTTTCAAAGCAAATCCATCCATTTTCACTACCTATGTTACTATCAAGTACACTGCTGTGTTCTTGGTATCTTTACGTATTTGCTCCAAGTGTGGTTTTTATAGAAGAGTCATGCAGGTTAATGAAACCCAATGCCATACTGGTATTGATCCTAAATCTCCCCCGTGATGATAGAGGTTGTAGTTTAGAGACATCTCCTTACTTAGACTATAGAGGTTGGGAATTGAGAGACAGTCCCTCAGTTAAGCTAGGTAGAGCCAAACAAAAGGCCTGATGAGTTTTCTTACTGTACAACAAATAAAGGTTATTGCTAGTTCTTTTATGTATACCTGTATTTATTGAACCAGGCGATCCCTATATTCCCTTCTTTCAATTTTGCTCATTTGCACTTAGTTACATCTCCATTTAGCACTCTAAAACAAAGTTTCCATCCATTGAATATTTACACTTCAAAAATATGTACACTTCCATATTTGTAGGATGAATATTATGCTATATATAGGACTGTTTACCATTCCATGGAACTATTTACTCAACAGTAGGAATACGCCTGTAGTATAATAGGAATATTTTCCCTTCAATTTACCCGTCAAATATTTATATATTGTCATATGGTATCCCTACCGCCCACCACCAAGGCATCCCTTCATCAGATTATTAACTACTATTTGTTAATCTTTTCTGGTAAGTCCTTTTCTCCAGCCATGTAATCAGTTTTTGCTACCTCCCTCTCTTCACAATTGTCAATATGGTTCTGATAATGCAGTGCCCCAAGATGAAGGCAGTTTTGCAAAGATGGCATGCCAGAACTACATAGAGGGAAAAGTGCCTCCATACTCTGTTACAGACTCTATACCTATGGCAATGCAAACCTCAGTCAGTGGTATTTTGTAAGCCAGTCACATTTCAGACTTGTGTAATTTGCTATCCAATGTCACCCAGATCTCTTTCAGCATTATGACTCTCTGGGTTATTCCTTCAACTGAATATTGGTTTTAGCTTATTTCCCCCCAGAGAAATTTTCTTACATTTTCCACTTTGAAAACTCTCTCTCATTTTGGACACAGTTCTTCCACCCTTAGTCATGTTGAGCATTACGCTGCTACACAAGTAGTTCTTCCTTAAGAATTGTTCACACTGCCTTAACAGAGCTCCTAAATCTAGACTAATTAAAACTCAGATGGCAGTCAAGACTGAATGCTTTACTCCTTGTTAGCATGTTGATGTTAAATTGCTATGAGATCTCCAGTTCACGAAGGACAACAGAAGCTTCTGAACATGAGAGACAAAGGTGGGAACTACTTAAGGTACAAATATAACCATTTGATCAAGTCACTGTGCTTACATGGCCCTCATCACAGTTCAGCTACTGTGTGAGAGTCATTGCTAGTGTAAGAAATGAGTCATTCCTCCTAGCTATCTGTAATGGTTGGCTACTGTGCTTTCAGGAAGACAACCCTATCCAAAATATCCTGTCAATGAGTCTCTTGCCTGCCTGATGACTATAAGTCTCCTGGTGAACTTGTAGATTACCTTGTCTTGTCTAGGATTACCTAGGCTTCCCATCTGCTGCCTTAGGTGTCTCCCAGATCAATATGCCAAGCATTGTGAATCCCATTCCTACATGCCCAAGCCTCCCCATCTACAATATAAGGGACTTAAACACCAAACTAAAGTTTGTTAATTCCACTCCTGGAATTAGGCACTTTCAGATGTGGGATGCTCAGTGTTCCTATGCTTATGCCCCTTAATGAATCTTGTCCCCTGTACTCATGTTTCCCAAATGACTCGCCAAAGTTAAACATCTTGAGCAGAGCTGGGAATTGAATCACATCTTTCTCTCTTCTAGACCCTTACCACTGGACCATACTTCCTTATATTCAAGTTTAGGTGATAGAGCCATTCCATGCATAATTTCATACGGCATTCTTGAGTTTAACTACCCTACAGAGAAGGACCAGTGCAAAATTCTGCCAAAACTTACAAGAGAAGAAATAACTTTCAGACATCTTGCCAGTGAAAAGGATATATAGGATTCTAACCAAAGCCTGATTTAACCAGTTGAAAAATATCAAATTAAACATAAACATATCAAAGCATTGGTATGTTTATGATTTGTGGCACAGAAGACCAGAAGAGAGATTGATTGTTGAATGCTTTCCTATGGTCAAGAGAGAGTTAATCCTGAAGGAATTAGGAGAGCTGCAGATTTTTCTGATTTGAATAGTCCTGAGAATGGACAAAATAGCAGAGATGTTTCACCATGGTGTGCTACCTCTCTACCTAATGAGAATCAGCAGAGTTTGAAAGAATGACTATTTTTTAAAATAATAATCAGTTACTCACCAGCTGTCTAATGGCAAAACCCCTGGCACTGATGATTTGCCTGTTGAATTTTAAAGGACATAACTAGTGATGGCTTTTTTAAATGTACATCTGGAATATATTCCGGAGACAGAATTGCCTCTGAGCTGCTGCAGAGCAATGGTTACTCTGCTGCTGAAATAAAGGACATTTCTTTCATTTAAAGAATCTGAGACATTGCTTTACTTTAACTATGAGATTAAACTTGAAAACCCCCAGAAACATTACTTCCTCTGCATCATGGACTCACATTCTGATCATTCAAAAAGTGTGCTGAAGCATTGTTTTTTTAATCAGAGTTTTCCAGTAGTTGCGAACTCTCTAATGTTGATATGTAGCTTGCTTAATTGGAGATTTTTTTTTCCTTGGATTGATCATAAATACTTGTTTAAAACCCTGCATGTGATCAGAATTGTGCCACTTTATGTCAAGTGCCCATATCATGTCACCAATGTAAAGGTATTCTGAAGATGAAAGATGCCTGTAGCTTCTATTACCCCATAAAAGAATCCATCAGGTAGGCAACCCTATCTTGCATATCCAGCATATTGTACCTGTCAAAGGACTGAACGTCTTCAGCTTCTGTTGAGAAACTATCTAGGAGCTTTCTCTAAATTAGTCTGAGTAATTACTTTATAAAACTGATTGTTGGTACATGTCAATATAACAATTCAAATGGATGTTCAGGACATCTGTTCTTGTTTACTAAAATATAAACTACTATTTACTGATTGGATAAACTAGGCTTAAAGTGATATTGTAATTGGCTTTTGCTAGAATAAATGACCTAATTCTTCCTCTTCCCTACCAATAAGGGAATAATAAGAATTACGATGCTGGGAACATTTGTGGAATATGATCAAAGGGTAGGAAAGTGAAGGGCTGATTGAAGTACTGACTCTTACTTGAGATCTTATTTAAAGAATTCTGTGTAATCAACAACTCCCATGTTGTGGCAGAAGTTAGACTGCATGGACCCTTTACAGAGTTTTATTATTAGGCTCTCCCAGAATGGTCATTACTTAAAATTATAGGCAGTTATTGATTGATAATCAGTCTGTGAAATAGCAATGGTTCCACCTGAAGCCTTATTTCCTCGGACACCCATCGCCAGTTTGTTCTTCTATTCTTCTAAGGGATTGGATATCATTGCAATTTGAATGCTACTGGACTAGACAACAAAGTTCCCATTAGTCTTTAGCAAATGTATTATTCTATAATCCTACCCCCAAAGGTTTTCTAGGTGTTTGCTTGCCAGTTTTTCTCAAGTATTATTAATAAGGCTGCATCATATCCATGATCCATTTTAACTATCTGAGTTGGAAACTGGGAGTTCTTGTGTGGTTTGAAGTAAGTTTCTCACAGACATTCAAAGAACTTCTCAACAGTTTGTTCAGTTGAATACAGTTTCATGAATTGCTTTAATCAAGCAGGATCCTATTTTCTCCTTCAGTTATGAACATGGACAGATCTAGGATTTTAAAGCAGGGGGGACAGACAGTGTGGTACATGATCCCATATGACACTACACAATTTTTTTTCCAGTTTAAAAGAAACCAGAAGCTTTACTAACATGGTAGAGGGCTAGCCATGTATTATTCAATTTAGGATCAAAGAAAAAACAAATGTAAATATTGAAATGTGTATTAATTGGATAGATTATAAATAAAGTTAAAAAGGCACAACAAACTTGGCAAAAATAGTAAAAAAAAAAAATTGTTATTAGTCCTGGAGCCATTATAGTTAAATATACATCTGTTTTTCAGATTCATAAAACAAAATCTAGCCTTCTTGAGCATTTTGACAGTGCCTCCATCAAGGCCAATAAAATGACAGAGGGTTGTTAACAGCTTTGGAATGGAGAGAGAGTAGCAGGAATCAGGAAGACGATAATGAGCCATGAAGTCAATTAACTCTTTTAGAATTGCCTGAATAGAAATGCAGCTGCCTCTCCCAGGCACTGGGTTTTAAAGTTTGGGTGAATTAAAGCCATGCTATTGCACCATTGCATCCTCCCTGGATCCGCCCCTTTGATGCACAAACTCTAAACATATCATAGAATGTTTGGGGTTTAAAACCATCTTGTTGATATTCAGCTCATGAGCGATGATAATATGTATACAAGAAACATTTAGGAGTGAATGGATGGACTGAACAATTCCAGATGATATATGTTATGACACTGTTTCTCAGAAAGAAAATGTGGCTTCTGCCAAATCAACTTTGAGTCAATGCCACATTAATTTAAGACGTTGCATGGCCTTGTCCTCCCATTTTCCCTCCAATGAGCCCTGAGCAACGAGTCCCAGGGCCACATATATCTCTAATGATCAGGGATCTACTTAAATTGCATTTTTGCATTTTTCAGGGAAAGAAGGGAATCCCCACCCAATTTAGAGACCTCCTCACCTGGTTTGAAAATCAGCAGGTTTCCATCCACCAAGCATATAGCAAGGTGATGGATTTGGTAAGCTGGGTGGAAGGCAAGGCTTCAAAACAGTTATCCACCTTCCAGCAACAGAACAATGGAAGACAAGAAGTGTTCCAGACAATGGCTTCCAAGATCCATCAGTTCTACATGTATGATCCATCTCATCACCCACAGTTCAGGCAACCTGCAGCCTTGTTCCTTAGTACTGTGAGGATTTTTGACCCCAACCACCTGGCTGTTGTTAATTTGACTCTCAGCTACTAAAATCAATCCTTAGGTGCAGTACAGAGCAGGACTCTGAGCTTACTGTTTATGTAACCATTATGAAGGAATGCCAGAAGCCTGCACCTCTCATTGTGTTTTGGGAGTCTTTCTGTGACTGGTTTTCACATCTGTATTCCTTGGCAAAACACAGCCTTACAACCCCAACCAACATTGTGGACACTGGGAGTGCCACTTCTGTTTATGGACAAATGTACAGCTTTCAGAGATGCAGGCTGTCATCTACCACTGCCAGTGGATACGTATGCTTGCATTTAACAAGTAAAATCATGTGGGGGAGGGTTTTTCTTTCCTTGAGGAAACAGGAATCTATCCCTGAAGTCCTTATGCAGTGGGCCAGCTCTATGTTACAGTGGGCCATGATCAAAGAATACACTCATTCATCTAGTTTGCTTATGTATGTGTAAGCCAATGAAAGTTAAGTACTGTTGACTTTCTTGTGTTCCGATTTCTTATTGTTAGGCAATAAAAATTAAGCACTTTAATGAGGTGTGAATAAGCTTATATTTAGGGTACTGGTGGGGGCAGGGTGGGAAAACTGGTTGGTCAGGCAGGGTTGTGCTGCTAAGACAGCCCAGGGTCCTGGGGAATGTGGCTATTCTCAATGAGAGAGGAGAGATGGGAGCAGGCTGTGCAGACCAGGGAGGGTTAAACTGAAATAGTGCGAGTTGGCAGAAGGGAAATCAGGAGCCCAGCGTTCATTCCATACTGGTCACCTGTCCCACAGTTGTCCCCCTTACACTTGATCCTCCCCCACCCCCCCTACCACTAGTTCCATCGCTTCAGGGAAGCACCCCCCACCCCTAGCAGGATTATTTTTTTTCTCTTTTTCAGTGGCTGTATTTGGGCATTGAATGCATGCATTATGTCCTCACTCAATCTGGTAACAAGTGTCAAAATATCAAAATTGGAGGGAGAACAGACATTCCAACTTCTGACCAGCTCCACCAAAACACTTTTAAAGCAACCTGGTATAATTGCATTGAAGTATATTACATACTCTTCTGGCAGCTACTCAGTTTTTGAGCTGTGGTGTTTTTGGTTAAAGACAGGCAAACCATTTATGATGCTCATTTTCGACCTGGAGGGATGTGGGCAGTGGGGTTCTGCAGGGCTCGGTCCTCGGGCCCGCATAGTTCAACATCTTCATCAGTGACTTGGACGAGGGGGTAAATAGCAGCGGTGGTACTTATTGCAAGCAGCGGTGGTACATATTGCCATTAGAGCCTGAATTGCTGTATCAGCTGTGGTCACCATGGAAGTTAAGACAGCCTTGGCTTGCCCAGCTGATGCTAAAACAGTCCCACCAGGACTTCATATCCCAAAATTCATAGGCAGGCCCCGCCTCTAGACTCTCAGCCCCTCCAGAAGCCCTGTGAGATGGAGGACACAGCTCTATGAGCTGGATCCAGCCCTCAGACTGTATGCTTGACACCCACGTTGTAAAAATTGCAGGCCTATATTTTCCTCTCCTGTACTCCAGTGTAAGGAAGAAACAACTCCACTGAAGTCAAGTTACATGGGTGTAAAAGCAACATAAGAAAAACCGGCTTGCTTCTAATCTCACTGAAAACAAATTTGTGATTTTGTGATTAAACTCATCCTTACTATAGGCCTCAACTTTGCTTTCACATAGTCTTACCCAAAAAATAATCACTCAGAGGCAAACAAAAAGGATCAGAGTGGGGTTGGAGAGATTCCATTTTCAAAGGTACTGAAATATTTTGTGATTAATTTCTTACTATGTATGCACTATATTCTTACTCAATAGTCCTTATTCCAGGACCTACATACCAAAAAAAATAGGCCTATTTCATCTCTAACCACATATACCTAACATTTTTCCCCAAAATATGTCTCCTTGTTGTACCTTGTTACTTTTACCCAAGACCAACGCTTGTTTTGGGAGTACAATACAGTTCACATGCACAGCCTGTTTTCCCACCTTTATAATTAGCTAGGCTATGCTAACAGTTCTTAAAATCACATTAGCGTGAAGAAAAAGTACCAGGATCAGAGGGACATGCTGTGCTCTGTGTTTGCAGAATATTAATTGTGACTAGAATAAATATTGATTATGCTCTTTATAAAATGACTGATAAACATTTTGGTATTCTTTGAACACATGCTGTTTTCCCTGATAGATTGCTGTACTTTCCCTAAGGAAAAGCTGGTCTAAAGTTAAAGAATGCTATGGTGGAGAGAAGGAGAGGGAAAAAAATCTTGTTAATGGAAAATTGTGCAGCCTTTACATAATTTTAATTAGACTCTTAATTTTATTCTTTCCAAAGTCTATAAAAGTGCATAAAAAGAGCTGCACTGGAGGATTTTTCATAAGTCCCAAATTAAAGATATACAATGGGACATGTTTCTACTAGCTTTCTGTATTATTTAAATTAATATGAGGTTTAGTTCTGCTATTGAAGTATGAAAATAATTCTAGTAATACAACCCTCACTGCTACAGTTCTTAAGGTTTAAGGAAGCAGACTATATCTTGCCTTGTATTCTGTGATGTAGTTAGGGAGATAATTTATCCCCTAGTTTGTTAAGACAGCTATTTTTCTTGAAAGTTTTCCCTTCCATACTATGTGCAATAGAAAGGAATTATAAAATTACAAACAGAGAGATACCATGGTTCCACCAATAAAATTCAAAGTGACATCTCCCCCTTTAAAGTATGTTTTTTTAATAAAGAGGAGTCATCTTACCTTCCCTTTCTCTGATATTAATGACAAAAAATGTTAGTTCAGTGGTTTGTCCATATCTGAAATATGGTAACCCTTGGGGCATAACTGTTAACTTATCCAATGCTAGTCATATAACAAAGAAGAATTAGGATTGTACCCTTCAATATAGACTAGAACTTACATTTTATAGCATAAAACAGGCTCTGATACTGAAACACAGGCATCAAGGACTCAACAATAATGAATAGTTCTCCCTGGTAGAACCAGACTAAGCTAGAACTAGACTCCCTAACCCCAATAATGTGCCTACTTGGAGGAGAATATTTTATTGTGAAGGCTGTCTCATAGATGTTTCATAGTCAACCTGGCCAAAAGGGATGGAAGTAATACAAAGGTCCAGCTAATCAAACTGTGGCAGTGCAAAGGTGCAGCTGATGAGGCTCTGCAGGAATTTAAGGGCCACAAACAGGCCCTACAGTGGTTGCAAGAGCTAGACCTACCCTGTCGTATCTGGAGGCTTGTGATGGAACAACTCTTTATTACAGACAGAAACTTATATTCAACTATTTACAGGAAGAGTGTAGCTCTAGACTCAGAGGTATGGTCAAACTAGTTTGGTGGAGCAGCGTGGCTTACTGACAATTAATTCTGTCTCACTCTCAAGGTGGAGAGTGGGAGCCAAGTTGGAGGCTCAGTGAGTCAGAGATGCTGGTCTAAGCTCAGTAATGGCTCTGGGATTGTTTCTAATGAAGATGGCCTGGATATAAAGCAATTTTGTTTATTAATGGGGTGTGAATTTCTGACAGGGCATTTCTGTTGTCCATCTAAATTAAAGGGGAAAAAAACCTGCACCTCTCCAAGCAAACTCAAGAGGGACACAGCCACTAGTTTGAGGGGAGCTGTTGCCAGGTGAGTGTTCACATATCTTCTTGTAATTTCAACTATAGTTGCAGATGCAAAGCCTCAAAGCAGTAGCAGTGAGGAATCACAAAGAAGAGATCTGAGTGATAATATCAAGAACTTTATTCTGACTGCTGGTAATTAGACAAAAGTAACAGTATCTGCAAGATCTACTGGATGCAACTGTCATTCTACATCCATGGTTGAGACAAGTTTGAGGAAAATTGCCTGCAGTGGTCTACAGTCACATTCACCCTAGGGTAGGAGTTGACAACCTACAGTCTGTAGGCCAGATCTGGCCTGAGGAGACTTTACATATGGCTTGTGGATGTGGGGTTTCAACAGCATTTGGCAGTAGTGAGCTTTGGCACTGTTTGGCTTTAGGCATTACTCCAGTGCTGCAGTGGGGAGAAGCAGCAGTGGTGGTCCTAGCATCCACCCACCCACCTCTGACCCAAACTGAGTCATTCCAGCCCTGACCTGAAAAGGCTTTCAGCCGCTTTCCTAGTGGATTCAGATCTTTGTCACTATTACTTTAAAACATCTCCATGTCAGAGAAGAAGACAGGACAGGTAAGAATGTTTTTGATTAGGTAAGGGGAAGGGAAAGATCAAACTGGTATTACAGATAGGGACTGGGAGAAAGCTATATGCACAATCAGGGTAAAACAACTGAAATACCATGGGCATAAAAGAGGGCCTAGCTAGACCTTGTGCCACATATTTTAAAAATAATCTGATATGAAGCTAATGAGACAGATGCTTCCTTAAGAGAAGGATACTAAAAAGCTAGGCAACTGTGGCATTGATGTCTACACAGTCAGATGGGTCACAAATTGGTTGATGGATCGCACCCAGAGAGTGGTGGTGGACAGGTCATATTCGACCTGGAGGGATGTGGGCAGTGGGGTTCCCCAGGGCTTGGTCCTTGGGTCCACACTTTTTAATCTCTTTATTAGCAACTTGGATGAGGGGGTGAAGAGCACCCTGTTCAAATTCTTGATGACACCAAGATCTGGGGCAAGGCGGGCATGCTAGAAGGGAGGGACAGGATACAGCTGGACTTGGACAGGTTACAGGGGTGGGCGAATAAGAACAGGATGGGATTCCTTACTGATAAGTGCAGGGTATTGCACTTGGGCAGTAAGAACCAGCAACATACCTATAGGTCATGGAACTCCCTTCTTGAAAGCACAGTGGCAGAAAAGGGTCTTGGAGTCATTATTGATTCCAAGATGAACATGAGCCGCCAATTTGAGGACGCAGTCAGGAAGGCCATCTGCACCTTGTCATGCATCCACAGATGCATCACAAGCAGAGCTGAGGAGGTAATCCTCCCCCTCTATGCAACATTGGTCAGGCCATAGTTGGAGTACTGTGTCCAGTTCTGGGCACCACAGTTTAGGAGAGATGTGGCCAGCATCGAGAGGGTCCAGAGGAGGGCCACTCACATGATCCGGGGAGAGCAGGGCAGACCTTATGAGGAGAAGCTGCAGGACCTGAACCTGTTCAGTCTTCACAAGAGAAGGCTGAGAGGGGACTGGTGGCCATCTACAAATTTGCCGGGGGGG
>NW_017729022.1:78108977-78111712 GCF_001723915.1 Gavialis gangeticus
TTGATGATCTACTTAGGTCCCTTCCAACCCTACATCTATACTGGCAGCTGATTGTGCTGAATGGAAAGGTTATCCAGAAAAGGCAAAATACTAGCCAGCTCCAGTCATGTTTTACCACGTGGAGCAGAACCCATGTGGAGGATATACATACCATGGCTACTGTTTTTTGCTGGTGGGTCATTATTTATTTATTTATTTATTTATGTTCTCATGCCATGCCTGGCACATGCCCAGGAGAGGCAGCACATTACTTCAATCCAGCTCACCCAATGTGGCTTGTGTGTGCTGAGCACCTGCTAATTATTTTTGGTGGGTGCTTAAGCCCTGGAGCACCCATGGAGTCAGTGCTTATGTACATTACCAATTGTACTATCCCACTGAGTGCGAAGGAAAATCTTACTTTTGGAACATGCTTTACCCTGAACATATCACTTCAGGTAGGGCATAAACTAGAGTATTTATTAATGGGATATTATGGCCAGCTACCTGCCCAAAGTACCAATAGCAGCCATAGAAAATGAGATGCTCTGTTAGCCCAAGTTGGCAAACCTTTCAAATGACTGAGGGAAGAACCCTGGAAATGTGCTTGGGGGTCACAAGTTTACTTTGGTTCTATTAGATAATGCTACCAGCTACCCAGAGGCTATGTCTCTCCAGTCATTTACTGCTCCATACCTTAGTAAGTAAGTATTTCTTTGTCAACCTACCCAGGACAATATTTTTACTAACTATGTGTGCCACCTGTTACAAGGTATGGCAGCTGCTCAAAATAAAATCTTGTCTCTGCATCTTTCTGCCATCAAAAACTGATGGTTTTGGTGGAGAAGATTAATCCCACACAGAAATAAATGCTCTAGAAGTTCAAGAAGACAGATTTAGAAGATTAGGACAGGTGCTTGCTGGTTCTCATTTTCAGAATCCATAAGATACTGGAAGCATAACAGGGTGTCCAAGGAAGGGAGAGGGAAGAGATAATAACAAGCACTTACCTAGAGTGAGAGACACAGCACAGCAGGGGTGGAGGAAGAGCCTGCCTGGTTCATCAGCCACTTCTTTATTCAATTAAGGCTGGCCGGTGACGTCAGCCACGAACGCCGGCCAACGGGAATAAAAATGGCAGCCGATGCCATGGAAGAGGAGAAAGAGAGAGCAGGGAGGAAAAGGGGCTGCAGCTGCCACTGAGAGGGGAGAAGAACTTCCCCACGAGGCCCGCAGGACCTGACAGGGTGGGCGTGGATTGAAACAGCGTGGGGCAGAGCAACCCGTCAGGAGTGAGAGGGGGAAGACAGACAAGTGGCAGGGACTCTGGACCCGAAAGAGGAGCCAGGGATGAAGAGGAAGCCCAATGAGACCCCAGGTGGGAGTGCTGGGGAGACCGGGGTGAGAGGGGAGCCATGTCAGAGGGGAGGACCCTGAGGAAAGCCCCAGGATAGCTACAAGTGGGTCGGGTACCACCGCCACTCACGGCTGGGTCGACGACAGAGCAGAAGGAAATCACAGAGATGACGGGCAGCAGGAGAAGCGTCCCCGAGTGAGAGTAGGGGGAAAAGAGAAATGAGGAAGCGGGACGTAGCCACGGCAGGAAGTGGCCCACTGTTTAATATTCTGTTTTGTTTCCCTGTGTGAAGGGGTGAGGAATGGATGGTCTAGTGATTATCCCTGAGGAACGGGGCCGAGGGAGAGCCTCGGAGATTTTCTTTTTGTTTCCCTGGCAGAAGGGGTGAAGTTAGGGGCGAAACAGGGAGAGTGGGCCCACAGTGGCGAACCATCACAACAGGTAGCAAACAGGGGGACGCAGCTCAACAGAAGGGGACGAGGTCAACAGAGGAAAAATGTGCATGAGGGGTTGTGAGGCCATAGTGTAGGTGTGGTGGAGCCCCGTGAATGACCACTGGGCGAGCCACGGGCCACCGAGCAAACCCAATGACCAAGCCTATCCACTGCAAAACCAACAAGTCATGGCAGGGGAAGGCGAGTCAAGGAGGAGACACCTGCTGGGTCAAAAACGTCAGCCCGGAGAACGCCCAACATTTGCCGCCAGGGCGAAGGCCACTCGAGAATGGATACTTGAAGCCCAGCAGTCACACAGGGCCTTCCTTCTTTGAGTTTTTGCATGAGTAACCACCACAAAGAACAGACTTTGTAAGAAAAGGGATAGGATTTCAACTACCTCCAATCTCTGCCACTCTTGGAAAAATCATTCTAGTCAGTACGTTTGCCAGGAGGAGGAGAAAAAACAAGCTCTGCTCAATCCTACCTTACTCTACACTACACATTCCTTGTCACTGAGCCACTAGGAAAGATAACTTAACATTTTACAAACAGTAGCTGCCATGCCCTTAACTCCTGGTCAGCTAATCAGGACAGCATATAATCTGCCCTTCCCTCAGAATGGGATAATAGGGTTGTGCAAAGCTTTGGGTGGTGATTCAATTCGGAGGAGATTCAGTGCAATTCAGAGGCCGAATCTCCAAATCTGAATCAAATCAGGTGACCAATTTAAAGGTCCAAATTGATTCAAAGATCTCCAAATCTTCGGCAAAGATTTGGAGAGCTTTGATGATTTGGACAGTCCCCGGTGGCTGCATCAGGGAACTGCAGCCACTCCCAGCTGGTAAGTACTAGAGGCGGGGAGAGGGTGCTGGGGGAGCTGGGAGGGGAACCATGGGGGGGATCCCTGCCAGCTCTCTGACCCTCGCCTGCTTCCCCAGCCCCCCCAACACCCACCCACTCTC
>NW_017729022.1:78112110-78112367 GCF_001723915.1 Gavialis gangeticus
CCCCCTGCCTGGCAGCACCTGCTGAGCTGAGGCTTTTTTTTCTCCACCGCTGGGAGATGGGGCGGGTGAGGCCGCCATTGCCAGGCTGGGAGAGGGATGGGCCTGGCCTGGCTGATTCAGAGATTCAGCTGCTGGCAAATCTCTGAGTTAGATTCAGCTGAATAGAATCAGGACAGTGATTTGAATCACTGAATCGAATCATTGTCCCCCAAATCGTCCAAATCTGAAGCGAATACTAGCCACTTCACACAGGCCTA
>NW_017729022.1:78122481-78129616 GCF_001723915.1 Gavialis gangeticus
TTCATTTTGGTAACACCAAATATATTTGGAAAATTGGGAGTCTGGAAAATTGAGTCAATAGAACAGGTAGCCAGGCCAGTACTCTGTGAGAAAGAGAGGAGGTCTGACTGTGGGGCTGAGGTAAATGAGAACCTACTGTTGACAGCAGTTTAAGCACAGTCTAAATTAATACCATGCCATAGATTATTTTTCCTCTGTCATTGACATTTAAATTTGCAAGCCTGAACTCTGTTTAGTGCCTGGTGAAACAGCAAATGCAAAAATAGCTTTAAGCAACAGAATAGCCAATTAACCTTGAATAATTCAAGCTGAATAAAACAGGGTATATATGAATTTCAACCCGGGAGGAGCCAATGGCCACCTAGCCTGGAATCCTGTCTGCAACAGTGGCTAATGACCAGTGTGTCAGAAAGAGGTTGCAAACTCTGTGAAAGTTCCTAATTGTTCAGCACTAAATTATGAGTGTTGAGGTAGGGCAAGTTCTGTCTGAAACAGCTTGTGATCAATTTATGTTCTGAAGCACAAAGATTGTATGTATGTCCTCGTTAGTGTAACTGTAGATACTATTCCCATTAAATGCCTATTTTAAAATTATAAATAAAGATGGGTGAACTTGTCTGGCTTAATTTTGATTCCATCTGAGCATACATAGTGCAGCTTTTCCTTTTTTTTGTAATGTTGAATGTGAGAGAGAGCTAGGGTAGAAGGGGTTTTAATAACAAGTAAAAAATGTTTCATTACCTCCAGATCAAAGATACTTCCAGGAGATATATGAAGGCAATGAACACCAAGCCCAACAACTGGGAGGAGTTTGGTGAGGACTGAAGCACTTAGAAACAATCTATTAAGCATGGAATGAAGGTTTTTGAGGAAAAAAGAATTCAACATGCAGAAAAAGAGGAAACCTCAGAAATTACCCTGCACTACATTAAGGATTGTTCAATATAAATGTCATATGTGATAGGGACAGAAGGTACTGCCACTCAAGAATTGGGTTCTACAGCCACACCCACAGATGTTCAGTGAGCCGATACCTCACTTGGCACAATTCTGTTATCTTGCAAGACACGCAGGTGCTTACTACTACTATTTTGTTCAACCTTCAGGATTCAAAAGGTCCTTTTACAAATATGTGACTCAAAGGAGGAAGAAGAGTAAATGAGGTAGGCATGGAATTATGCATCTCTACATGGCTAGACTCAGATCCAACAACAAATCTAATCCAGTCCAGAAGTTTGCACAATCCAAGTGATGTTCATGTGCAACAAGAGATTGACTTCTGTCTATCTGGTAGTGGATGCTACAAAAAGACAGCATTGTTTTTAGCATTAATTGACATTGGCTACTTTAGCAGAGGTCAACTATTGAACAAAAAAAGAATCTATATTACCTCCATGGCCCTAGGTTCCTTCCAGGAGAAAATTGAAGCTGACAGCAGTCAAAAGGTAACTTGCACTGCTGCCGCCTCTAGTTTGTCATTTTGACAATCAGACTTTACTTTTGATGATTATGTAATTTGGCATCTCTTGTCCAATGATCTCACCATTCACCTCTTCCTGGGATTGGCCTAGATGAACATCTGTCATTCCAGGCATCATTTTTGTACACTGATATAAATGACATTGGTTAGGTACAGACAGTCAACAAGTTCGAGGCTGACTTGGTTCAGTCTGTGCAGGTTAGTCTAAACTGCAGATTAAATTGAAACAGAAGTGAACAAACATTTACCTTTGACTCAGGAAATGCTGCCACATGCCTGAAGTGGCTCAAGCCAGAAGCTGGGGGGGTGCTAGATCACAGCTCTTTGGCTGCGTGCTTACTTCCTCTTCCTGCTGCCCTCAAGGTCTCTGGGATTTGCATTCCAGAATTATAGCAGCAGGACTCTGCAGGGTTGCTCATCACTTCCTCGTCTTGCTTCCAGGTGCCTCTGGGATTTGCAATCCACAGCCATAGCCAGCATTAAGTTTGAGCTAAGGGAAGAGGTGTTCAACCCCCCTCCCTGGCCCCAGACCCCAGCTGGGGTTTTTTGGGGGGGGTGGGACAGTCTCATCCCCTCACTCCCTGTAGACTGGGCTGCATCCCCTGCTGGCTTTGTCACCTTCCCTGCCTCATCAGCCAGCTCTCACTGCTCCAGCTAGGGAGCAGAGGGGTAGGGCCAGTCCTGCTCTCTGGAGCAGACAGCACTGCCCAGCCCAGGTCTAGAAAGCATACTGGGATGCTGGGGGACTATGATTTAACTTGAACCAGGAAGGGGTATGGGACAGAAGTTTTATAAACTGGTTTGACCCAAATCAGTTAAGTCTGATACTACATTCAACCAGATTTATCTTAAACCATTTGCAGCCATTTCAAAACTGGTTCCTGTGCACTGAGCTTCTGTTCTGTTACATGTTTAAACCAGTTTCTGATCACTTAAACCAGTTTATGTGTAACTTCTATCCCTAGCCATTGAGATCAGGAATGGACAGATGACCATCAGCTATCCTGGGGTGGCTGCACACAGTAAACAGCTGTGCCTCACCAATAAGGGGCATGAGAACAGGAAACAGGCTGTTTGCCTTTAATTGCCAACACCTAAATTGCTGTAAACTTACACTGGTAGAGTTTTACATCCAATATTTTAAAGGGAAATTTTACCCTCTATTGAGCAAAGTTACATCCATATAGAGGTTTACATTTCTGTGTACTTTATGTCCTTCAAAGAGCAATGCAAAGGAAAAGTTGGAGGATTTGGTTTACATTTTTCAGTGGAAAAATAAAATCTTTTTCTTAAAAAAAAAAAATCTACTTTTGTTCAGATTTCTTTAAACAGAACTTGGAGTCTGAACAGCTAAAAGCCTTTTTTATTTTTTGGTTAAATCCCAAATCAACTAAGTTGCATTTGTTTTGCGTGAGTGCTACTCTTGGAAGGCAGTAAAGCTTTTAAAGGTACTAATGAGAGAATGTTTTCTTTGGAACATACAGTATCAGGAGAAGTGTTTGTTTTTCCACCTTCTAATAATGTTCAAATAGCTCCACCAATTATATTCAAGCTTTCAAAAGAAAATTCACCCTTTAGCCTCAGAACGAGCATGGAAATTTTCCGACTCAAAGTTATTTAGAGGAGAGTTAATGCCAAATGATAAGGCAGGTTTAGTATGATGGCTGGAAGTCAGCCTCAACTATAGCGGACACTGTGTATGCCCATAAAAATCCATGTGTTGTAAAATCCATGTCTTACAATAAATCATTTAAAATTATATTTGATAAAATAAATTAACAAAATACATTTTCAATGCAGAAACCATGATTTATTTTTACCATGTTTGTTTTTACTCCTTTTGCAAGCTTCTATAATTTTCAGTTCAATGGGTCTCTTAGTCATTTGTGCACATTAGGAGATTCTATACAGCACATGAAAAGTAAGATGTAAAAATCCTCCCCCGAAACAAACATTTTTAGTCAGTATGTCCAATCTATAAACATCTCAGGACTTGCTTTGTTCATCAGCTCTGAGCAGCTGGTCAAAAGGTAAACCTTTCTCTTATATACTTTTTAAATAGCATTACAAATTCTCATCAATTTCCATGTTGATCACAAACATAAAAGTGAATAAAACAGCAGAGAGAGACCAAGAGAAAGATTAGGAACCTGGGGATATAAAAGGCCATGAGTTTCAATAAGGTATGCTAGTAGACTAGCACACATGGCTTTCTTTCATGCTTAAATTCTTTTTGAAATTATAAATCAAAGGAGCAGTCTGTCAGAGGATTGGAAAGTATAAGATATATATATATTAGAAGAGAGGTTGTATTTCAGTGAAAAGGTGTTTTGAAGGCTATTTGACTGCCCTTGCATGTACAGCATTGATGTACAGGACAACACAAAATATTTCATGTAAGCCAACATAGCTGCACAAAGGTGTACAAGTCTGTTTAAAAGGTATATGTGTACATCCCACACAGAACTAGAGAACAACAACAAATAAGAACAGAGCCATTTGGTCTTGTTGTAAAAATACTGTCTGGAATCCTTCCTGGCACATTCATTGGCAAACACTGGTAATCTAATTCTGCACAAGTACCAGCAATAAAATGAACACTAGATATTAAGGCTGTGCAAAGCTTTAGTCCCTGATTCAATTTGGCAGAGATTCGGCCTGATTCGGTGGCCAAATTTCTGAATCTGAATTAAATCAGGAAACACTTTAATCTCTCCAAATCAAATTGGAACCCTCCAAATTGATTCAGAGAGATTTCGGGATTCAGACCTAGACACAGCTTTAAATGTTTTTTCTACATACCTCAAGGTACCAGGTGGCTTGTGAATGCTGAGATGGTGGGGTGGATGGAGCATCGTACAGCAGCACAGAGGGCTCCCCAGTGTGCTCAGCAGCAGACCTGGAAGTGGAACAGAAGCACTCCCGGTCCATTTCCGGGTTCACCGCTGAGCACGCAGCCCCCCACCCGGTGCCCCTGTGGGACTTTCCACCTGCACCAGCATTGCAGCGTTGATGAGGTTCACCTGGTACCTCGAGGTACGTAGAAAAAACATTTAAAATGGTGTCTATGCCTGAATCACTGATTCTCCAAATCAGCATCAAATCTTCAGATTCAAATTCAGCTGAATTGAAATGGGGACAGTGATCCAAATCAACAAATCAAATCACTGTCCCCAATTTGGGCCAAATCTGAATCAAATGCAGCCCGTCTCACACACCCCTACTAGATATCATGACCATCTCTAGAAGACTTATTGGTAGCCAGTGAATTTAAATTGGAGAGACTGGTCAGAGGGAGCCATCACATTAAATGGATGACAAATGTCTGGTAAAGGCACAAATGGCAAATCCAAATGAGTACAGTGGTATGTAGTGCTGCAAACATGTTTGCAGCGCCACGTACTGCATAGTCCAGTGTCCTCTGCACTGCAAGGGCATGCTGCCTGAGTGTGCACTGCACCGTTTTTTTTTTTCCTGCGGGTTTTTTGACCCCTAGATATCCACAGATAAAAAAAACTGGAAAAAAAAACCCAGCCCAGAGCAACACATGCTCGGCCAATGTGTGCTGCTGAAAAGCGGAGCTGGGCCACTCCAGGACCCAAGGTAAGGCTTCTGGGGCCAGCCCAGTGCTGGCCCCAGCCTCCCCTACCCCACCTGGGCAACTTGCCACACACCAAAGTGTGCGTGGATGGATGTTCCCCAAGGACAAGTATTGGCAGCACAAGGTGCACTGCTACTACTTGTCCCCCGGGAACCAAATGTCCACACACGTCTGGACATGCTCAGATGGTCCCAGTATAAGGGATGTAAGATAAAATAATAGTCCTTCTGGTAGATATTGATGGGGATAAAATAAAGATGGCTTCCAGAATCTCAGCTAGGTACAAAGCTGCAATTTATTACTTAAGTGCAGTTTTTGCAGTTAGAACCTTAGACAAGCTGTTCTGATTGAAAAAAGATGATCACTGAGTTTAGGTTGACAACCTGCTTCAATTTATCTTGTAGGCTCGCCATAAAAATCAGTTTATTCCCTAAGACAATAATATTAACCTTTGGATATGAACAATCTTCCCAGTTTGACATTTTGTTCCATCCTCCCTTCTCTTCACTGTAATTTAATTCTTATTGCCTTCCGTGCTTTTTCCTTTCTTATCTTGTTTACCTCCTTCTTTCAGTGTTTTCCACCTTCTTTTTGTCCTTCAATTCAGTTAATCCCCACCTTAAAGAAAAAGGATGGCAAAATTTTAAAAGAAAAATAAAAGAGGAACCAACATGCATTTTTTGCTGGCCATCAAATGCATTCTGCTTATATATTTATATCCTTTTCTCTAATTTTTTGTTAGTGTTATGTAGATTGGAAGCTGTTTGGAACAGGGATCATTTGAGACATCATTTACACATGGTCTAGCACCAAAGAACCTCTACCTTATGTGGGATCCTTAGAGATATTGAAATTTTTTCAACTGTATTGAAAAAAGGTAACAACAAAATAGGCAATTAAAAAAAGAGACTGAATTAGCTCCACCTAATTAGCAGAGGGGAAAAAGGAACTAGGAAGCTCCTCATCTGGCAGTTTCGTATTGATTTTCTCCCTTCTCCAATGCATGAATGTTGACATGGCTAGTATGGAGGGGGAAGGCACCCTCCCAGTCCCATCTTTCGGATAATAGAGCTGGATGGTGTTCCTATGGCTTTACAGTCACCATTTCCAGCTTACTTAATGGTTCCTGCAAGAACAATTCTACCATGGTTTGGACCAAAAATGATGCATTAGAGCAGGGGGGTTTCCCTAAGTCAACATAGTGGCATGGGTTAATGCCTGTGTTGCTCACCGTGCTGCCAAAGTACCAGGTACAGACTCCCCTTGGGGACTTGTTTCCTTCCCAGTGAGACAAGCTATGGACGTGTTAATGCCTGCAGCTAAGCCAGCAGAGTGGCTGAGGCAGCCAAGGGTGTCAGCGTGACCAGTGCTCACCGTGCTGCCAGAGATGGATCCAGATCCTGTCCACAAGGAGCCTCATAGTCTGGATCCAGTCCACGGTGCCCAATCAGTTTGCCACCCCTGTTATAGAGAATGTGGTTCCCGACTCTTCCTTCCTGCTTGCAAAATAAAGTGGTCCCTATCCACACTACTCAAGGAGCTTCCAAAAGGCTGCATTCCACAGTGTCTTGCTCTCAACTGGGATCCATTGGAACTGAGACCCCTTGAAGCTTGTCATGGAAGCTGATTATGAGCATCTATATTGCTGACTAGGCAGAAGCAAAGGTTTAATCACTCTTAGAAAGAAACAATAAGATCTTTCCTAATGGCAGTGTAGCAAAACCCCCAGTTTTTCCTTTTTTTATTTATTTTGAAGTGCATTCCCTCCCCTTCCCCAACCATTTCTGACTCATTCTCTCCCTCTCTATTCCCTGTAGATAAGTATAAGTGAGCTCAAACTTAGGATAAGCTTTAAACATTTTTATTTTGGTAGCAATTTTTTGGATATCCACTGTTTCATATTGTATAATTATTAGGTTTGTATTAATTTTTACTGTTGTATATTGTATTATTATCATTTTTGTATTGATTTTTATTTTTTCATATGGATATTGTATGGTTTAGGCCTGTGTTTGTAAGTGAACCAAAGTCATGTCAAGTTTCCATTTTGTATG
>NW_017729022.1:78134616-78134949 GCF_001723915.1 Gavialis gangeticus
GTCCTCTGCCTGGGCATCCCATGTTGCAACAATATGATTCATTGTACCCCTCCCATGTAAATTGGTTCCCCAATGAATGAGAATGATTGGGAATGTTTAAAATACAATGGTAGCAGGCCTCTACTGAATGGCCTGTAATGACTGGGCCATCACCTTGCATTGATTCATCCAGGAACCACAGACCTCACCCAGAAACAGATATAAGACCAACATTTGAAAGACAAGACAAAAGACCCTGCAGAACCAGCAATTCAACCATTGTACACCACCACTACAGACACCCAAAACTGGACATCTCTGCATGGAGCACACATGCTCAGTACGCCAGGGGCT
>NW_017729022.1:78136500-78142652 GCF_001723915.1 Gavialis gangeticus
GTGTTGGTAACTGGTAACTGATTCTGTCTAAATTTGGTGCGTGTAGCAAGTACGGGCTTAAACTGGTGATAGGTGTGGATGAACCTAGACTAATTATTTTGAACGTGTGTGTACCTAAGCTGCTAGTGTGAGTGTGTATGCCTAGTAGGGGTGTATTTACCCAGTGAGTGTATGTGTGCTTAATTGATTTTTATGTGTGCACGTGCAATTGTACACCACACCCTTCTGTCTAACAGTGCAATATTGAGATCCTGAGTGTTGGCCTGACCCCTCAGGGAAACAGTAGAAGTGGGCATACAGTTCTTTTCAGTAGTGTTCAATACATAGTTTCCATTGTTTATGTTTGTAGCAGGGGACCCTAACCCTGTTACTCAGCCAAGGATAAAAGGCAGGAGCTGTGAAGGTAGAGAACAAAGCCCTGTGGCAGTAAGCCAGGACACTGTCTGCTTTTTTGTAAAGGGATAATGAGTGGAGAGTGCCCTTGGGTGCATTAAAAGCCTGGCTGGAAGTTAGGCAAAGTGGGAGGGGAGGAAAAGAGAGGTCCACCCAGAAGGGAGCAGGAGCTCCAGAAAGCTGCGAGTCTCTTATATTGCAAACTGCTAGGACCTCCAGTAGCTGGGAAGCTGAGAGTCCAGAAGGAGACTCCCGCAGCAGCAAAACAACCCAGCCAGAGATACTTGAAGTGAAAGGCGTGCCCTTAATGGGATTGATGGCAACTTAGGTAGCTTGGAAGCTGAGAGTCAGGGAGGAAACACTGGCAGCTGTGGCTCATCTCAGCCACAAATAAGGAATGCTAGGATTGAGAGGCATGGGGGTAATGTTCCCGTTTTGTGTGTGTTTCTTTTTGGCAAGCATTGGCCTGGAGGTTCGGGGGCCTGGGGAAAGGAAGAGGTGTTTTTTTGTTTGTTTGTTTGTTTAAGGTAAGGCAGCAGTCTGCTGCCACACTCCCAGTCCACTTGGTGAAGTCCAACAAAATTCCAAAGGGAGTGCAGAGGACACAGTGAGGCACCGATGAGGTGCAACTAGGGATATATCCCCTGTCTTAGGCAGGGCAGTTGCCAGAGAGGACAGAAATTAGAGAGGGCTGGAGCTCCTAAGCTAGATCCTGGCAGAATAGGCCTGCAGCAAACAGAGCCCAGCTAAAGCAAAAGGGGATGGAGGGCAAGGAAAAGCTGAAACTCCAACAGGTGTTTGCAGGTGGTGCCAGATTTAGCATTAGGGGAGAAACATCTTAAATATGAGGTTGGACAACACCTCTGAGGCGCAGGCATGACTATGGGGATGACTGGAGGTGAGGAATTTAGACTTTAAGGAACATAGGGCTGGAGAGGGTGACAATACTGAGACAGAGAAAAACAGAGCACTTAGGTTCACTGGCCTCAGAGACCTTTAACAAGGTCCGCATGGCAGGTGGGAGGCTGGAGCAGGGGCATGACAGGATAGGGGTGACCAAATAAGGGAGTGTTGTGGCAACCCCAGGTATTTCAACTGTTACAGTGGTGCACTGGCTGGGAAACTTCACCACATCTCTGACCACCTCAGGATGAAGAGGTGTGAAATGTTCTGAGGATGATCCCTTAGAGCCAGAAGTAAGAGGATGGAAATGCAAAAGCTGTTGCAGCTGTTGGCCTAGCAGCAAAAGGACAATCAATGGATGCAGAACTTGATGGTACAGATGGTTCAGGGCTAACAGGAGCAAGTAGAAGAACAAAGGATGTGGCTGGCCTGACAGCAGGTGATTTCTGAGGGATTAACAAAATCTAAACAAATGCATCAGAGGGAAGGAGCTGAAACCGAGGCTAGCCTCAATGGTTTTATACCCTCAAAGATGACCAGAGATGATGATCATGAAGCCTTTCTAGAAATAGTTGAAAGGGCAGCTGAAGCTGAGGAGTGGGATACGATGATGCGGGCTGTGCACCTGAAACCATTATTGATAAGAGAGGTCTGAGTGATCTCTCATTAAGTGATACAAAGTGACATGCCAGGTGGGACCAGAGATTATGAAGTACACCAGCCAGATAAGTGGAATACAAGGCAAGTTTACCATGTAAACCTGCTGAAGTTGTGGGAGGGAGAAGCCCTATGGATTACTCTCCACCCAGATGAACCAGAACTTGGACCCTCCACATGAAAGACTGAGGGGTTGAAAAGAGTAGAAGTGGGTCCTCAGTTGACAGAGGTGCAGTGGATTTAAGTAGCTGAACTAGTGGGGGACTTTCAGGAAGTGGGAGGTCTCAGGAGAGGCCTGCGAGGTGGTAAACTGAAGTGAGATTCTTCCCTCCTCTACCCACCCACCTGGGTAAGACTTCAGCAAGGTCTGGAGAAGGATTCCACAATAACTTCAGAGACAGATAAAAATTAAGGTTGAAAACATGTTACGAGAGTGGCATAGTTTGGGAATCATACAGCGAATGGTGGAGCCCTATAGTAGCAGTACCAAAACCGAATGGGAACATCGTTCTACGTATGGATTTAGGAAGGTGAATGCATTAGCCAAATTTGATGCCTACCTGATGCTGCAGGTGGGTCAGATAGTGGAAAGGATTGGCCAGACCTACTACATATTGACTCTAAGCATGACAAAAGGCTATTGGCAGATACCTTTGGCCCCTGAAGATAAAAAAAACCGAGCATTTGCCCCCTGCTAGATACTGTATGAATTTAGATGAATGCCATTTAAGCTACATGTAAAGACAGTAACCACATTTCAATGATTAATGGATAGGTTACTGAAGCCACTGCTGCTGCCTATATAGATGATATACAGGATAGACCTTCAGATGGTACTACAGGAACTAAGAGAAGCAGACCTCATGGTGGACTGAGGAAAATGTATAATTGGAAAGGAAGAAACCTGTTACCTGAGCTTCCCAGTCAGAAAAGGACAGATATAGCCCTTGGTAGACAAGGTAGAGGCCCTCTGTACCTACCAACCACCTAAAACTAAGCAGCAAGTACTACCTGTCTCACACCTATTGTTCCCCATTCCCTCTGATCCTCACTGCTATGCTGTGGTGGCAAAGACCAAGCACATCTGCCCAGCTCCCCTGAGAGCCCCACTGGACTCTGAGGGATAAGGGTAGGGAATGACACAGGACTGGGGAATCTTACCCATGGGAAAAGGCGAGCCTAGACCGGTGCAGCACCACTTTTTAAGTACACTGTCCATCCAGCTGAGTGGTGCCTAGCCAATTATGTCAACCCCATGCACTGCTGCTCAGGGTTTAAAAGGCACAAATAAAGTGCCAGGAAGAAGGCAGAGGGCTGTGTGAACCTGGCTGCAGAAGACGCTGTTGGGTGTCAGAGTGGTGCGGCACCCATGGAGATGGGTCCCCACCAAGGCAGGGACAGAGGGGATTAGGGTTCCCCAGTCAAGTTTCCTCCCCTGCCCCTCCTCGTAGAGAGGAGGACAGGAGGAGAGGTAGCCTGTTGTGTTTTGCTTGCATTCCTTTTTTTTGTGATCTTTTTTCCTTTGCTCTTTTTCCTTCACTCCTTTTCTTTTACTCAGACCTCCTAAGTCAAGGAGGAAGGGTCACTTTGCAGCTGGGGAAGGCCCAAAGAATCCAGTCCAGAGAAAGGGACTGAAGGCCAGTGGCAGAGAAGTTGCCAGACATACCCACACTGCATCCATAGGCAGATAAGCATAGGGCCAGATGTCACATCTTCAGTCAACATGAAGCAGGCTGGGCCAGCAAGCTGAAGCAGCAGCGGAGGCCTGTGAAGTGCCAACACCCATGGTTGGCGAGTGGATGGGGCATAGGGGAGGTGGAACCCCGAGTCAGCTGTGGTGGTACCATGAGTACCCCTATGGGTGCCCATCACATATACCACTGAACCCCCTTTTCTAAAGTACTATCAAGACATGGCAGGTGAGTAGGGGAGGGCCCAGCCCAGGGACTCATGTGATTAACCACCAGCTAAGTCGCAGCATGACACGCCCATTTGCATTTTCACAGATCTGCATCTTACATATTGGCTTCTATTCTACCCAGGAGAGCACACAAAACACCAACACACTTTTCCTATGCCTGAAGAAGGGTGTTTGTGCCTAAAAGCTTGCAAAGAACAATTTTTCCAACTATTAAGTTGGTTTAATAAAAGATATCACGTCTACCCAAAGAACCTTGACAGCAAATGAGAGCATTCTTGGGCCTTGCCAACTGTTATCAGAAATGCATGCTGAATTTTGCAGAGCTGATGGTACTCCTGACAAAGATAGCTTGAGCAGGAGCTCCTATGAAGGTAAAATGGACAACAGCAGCAGAAAGACTGTTTTGATATGTAAAGGAGTGTCTTTGTCATTCGCTTCTTTTATATATACCATACCTTAACTAAGCCATTTGTGGTGCAGATGGATGCATTGGATGTAGCAGTTGGTGCGTCGTTGACTTAGAAGGTGGGCAGAAAGGAACATTCAGTGGTCTATATCAACTGGAAGTTAAACCCCCTTGCGAGGGAATATGGTCACTATCTTTGAGAAAGAATGCTTCGCTATTAAATGTCCAGTGGAGACATAAATAGCTCCTGAGCTCTTTTATTATACTGGGCCTCTTGTCATGCCTGAACCTCCTACAACTGTTCTTGGGCCTGCTTTCCCACATTCTCTAATCTCTCCCCCAACTGCAACATGTACCCCACAGGGTCCTTAGCTTTATGGTGTTGCTCTTCCCGATCACCATCAATTAAATCAAGGATACTCCTGATTGCTGTCCATACAACATCTCAAATGGAAAAATCCACCCGAAGACTGTGAGGCCTCCCTTACTGCAAACAAAGGTTGGTGGAGCAGTCGTTCCCATCTTTGTGGTTTTTCTACTGCAAACTTGCTTAGCATGTTCTTTAGGGTGCAGTTAAACTGGTCCACCAACCTGTCCATTTATTGTTGGACAGCCAGTTTATAGTGGCCACAGACTGCGCTCCCCTCCAATGGCTTCAACAGATGAAGGCATACAATAGCCATCTTCCATGGTGTTACTTAAGCCTGCAACCATATTGTTTTAGTGAGTAACATAGGCCAAGAAGGGAAAATTGAAATGCTAACTTCTTCTCTAGAAGAAAGGAGGAAGATGAGACATCATGTTTGCCACAGACCCACCAACAAGTGAAGAAGAGTGTGTGTGTGTGTGGGGGGGGAGTATATAACAGGAGTCCCTAACCTTGTTACTCAGCAAAGGGTGAAAGAGGGAGAGTTCCTCTTTCATTAACATTGTCTTCTGTTACAATGTTAATAAGATTCTTCCTCTCTGTATTTCTCAATAATATACCCTACCATTGTTCTTAAGAAACTCTTGACCATCAGTGCCGAAGAAATATACATTCCCTCCCACACTGTTGTGCTTGTCCCCAGAATTCTATTCTTACACTGTCCTTATCACAAAGGTATCCAAGCACCTGAGCCCAAGGCAAAAAAGGGCTAACAGTCTAAGGGTTCAAATCAGCTGGAGTTCATTTGATAACTACCTGTCATATACCAGACAGAAGTAAAGCCAGGGACAGAATGTGTGAAAGAGAGCTGATTGATCTCAGGAGAACCGACTTACGTGGAGCAAAAAAAGGCTCTACTTATTCTGGGGCAGTTTATAATTTTGGAAAGCATTTACCTTTGAATGTGATTGATGCAATCTTGAAGTTTTCTGAGAGACTGTCCTAGCTTTTACAAAGCGCATGAATAAGCTAAGTGAATCCCACATAATGTATTGCAGAAATATTCGCATTTAACATACATTTGTTTCCAACAGTGTTCATATTCCTGTGTTCATTTTTCTATGACAATTCTAACACATAGGTTTGGCTGACAGGAATGTTTGTGAAAACAACAACTATTTTACAAAAAAACATTTATTGAGAAAACAGAATTATGAATATTCACCACCAAAGCATAATACTCACAGTCAAACGCGGGTCCTCGGGCCCCCACTGTTCAACATCTTCATCACTGATTTGGACGAGGGGGTAAAAAGCACCCTGTTCAAATTTGCTGATGACACTAAGATGTGGGGGGACGTGGGCACACTAGAAGGAAACAACAGGCTACAATCTGACCTAGACAGGTTACAAGGGTGGGCGGATGAGAATAGGATGGGTTTCAACACAGACAAGTGCAAGGTGATGCACCTGGGGAGGAACAACCGGCACCATACCTACAGGTT
>NW_017729022.1:78142963-78146592 GCF_001723915.1 Gavialis gangeticus
TTTAAGAGGAGGTTAGATGAACACCTTGCTGGGGTCGTTTGACCCCA
This sequence comes from Gavialis gangeticus, assembly GCF_001723915.1. Lineage (NCBI taxonomy): Eukaryota > Metazoa > Chordata > Crocodylia > Gavialidae > Gavialis > Gavialis gangeticus. The sequence goes on from NW_017729022.1 coordinate 78,143,011, forward strand.
GTACTCTTTCCTGCCATGGCAGGGGGTCGGACTAGATGATCTTCTCAGGTCCCTTCCGACCCTAGAAACTATGAAACTATGAAACACAGACTCCACTTAGCAAGCAGAAGTTCATACCGTTGACCTATGTCTCCCATCAAATCTAACTAACAAGGAATGTAAGATTATGAATACCAAATAATCACAGTGAACTACTTGCAAATAATGTATGGAGTTAGAATTATTCATTGAAGCAATATATTAAATATACTATGACAAGAAATTAATGAAAATTGAGATCCACTTTGAACAGCGCAGAAACAGAAAGGAAGAATCTCAGAGAGCAAAGTATTCCATCTTATTGTTTTATACACCAGACTACTCTAAAAGATAGTGAATGAAAAAATGTCTCAAGTATGGCATACACTTTAGCATCGATTTCCTTTTAACTAAAGATAAATTGAATTTGTAAATCAAGGTCTGCTTTCCTTAAGTGTAGGTGGAATAATGAAAAAAATCACCCAAAGCCTAAGATTCTTCAGCAAAATAAAATATATTTGCCTACAAATTTCCTTTGGGTTGAGAAGGTAGTTTAGCCTTCACACCTCAAATTCCTTAATTTCTTTACTGTAATTACCAAAAGTGATAAATATGATAATAGTTGGAAATTAAACAAATATTTTTTAAATGTTTGACAAAAATCATTCCACAGAGACCATCCAGAAATACATCACATGGAAACAATTCTCAAGTCACTTTTGGTCTGGGCCATGTTAAAATGATGAGCTCTGGATCTTATTGGAGCCCATTCTACTCCCCCAAGAAGCCAGTCAAATCCAGCAGCACAATCATTTGGGTAAAAATATTTAATGAGGTATTCACAAAACCCCAAAACAATTACAAACCAAAGCAGCAATATTAACATGGTGGAAATAGTAATATAGTCGCCAGCTCTCAAACCATATTATCATTATTCCAAATTAAAACAAGCACTTCAGACAGTTTCCAAAGCCTCATTCCAATCGTATGTGCACTATGTAGGAAAAATTCTGGCTCTATACTGCACATTAGAAGAAATTCTATATGTACATGATTAGGGGACAGAAATGAAAAAGGATAGTCTCATAGTAACTGCTAAGAATATAATGTCTACTGACATTTTTGATCATCCTTCTAACATTATTTCCCTCTTCAACAAAACTAGACAGGATAATTTATTCAAAATAGCACTACATATCAACAAAATTTTGACCTATGTGATTTCTGCCTCTATATTTTTCCAGGTTACTACTGAATAAAAACAGGCATCATACAAATGCCAAGACAGAGAATGGAAGAAGTGGGGATGCCTCAAGGGTCTCTCTTTGAAGGAGTCCAAGATATTAAAAACAAAACAAAACAAGAGCAAGATGCCAGATGCACACATCTGCATCAGTTCAGTTCCAGTCCCCAGTCCCCATGGCTGTCAAACACAACTTACAAGAGTGAGGAGAATTATTTATTTATTTAGCCATGTATCTATGTACACAAAGTTAGAGTGAACAGAGCTCAGGGGGAAATGCTTCATGGCTGAAAAAGGTTGTTCTTTATGCTTATTCACACCACCATTTGAGGGTTTCTCCACAGCATTCTACACACCAATTTCTATTTCACTTTGTGTCAGAAAGAAAATATATCCATTACTGGTATTTCAGCTAAGTATCTGGAGTATAGCATGGCACAGATCTCTGGGTTTGGTTGTATTTTAAATTGCTGCTCCATAGTGTTGGAGCCTACAAAATGGTCCATTCTCCATCCCCAGTCTTACAGATGTTTATTTTCAAGAGCTATAAGTGGAGATCTGATTAGTAACTCATCTGGTAATACCCACAGTGGGGTCAGTGTGAATAATGTAGAAAATAACTGCCTGGATCCTATGAAACCCTCCCTTTTGATTTACAAGTAGGGGAAAGTAATGTAATAATGTAAACACTGCATAGAAATATATGCATCACATGCTAATATACAGTTAGAACAGTGTTTCAGACTTTTTGCTTTGGGATTTCATATTTATGTGGAATCTTATATTATTTTTTAATTATTTTTTTTCAGTAGCATGCTCCCCCATCTTTAATCTATGGGACACTAGGAATATACAAGAAATCTTTATTCTTTCTTCCCCTTCAGTGATCCCCTTTGGCTTTTTACAGCTTTTTACAACCTTTAAAAGGTTTGGGCATGTTCTATACTCATGGTCTTATATCATGGGCAGGATGAAGAGCTACCCAGCAAGGTCTCACAGACAACACAGTGACCTCTTCTCTTCATACCCATAACAGGGAACCCTAATCCTGTTAACAGACTGATAAGAGAAGCAATGGGGGGAAATAGGGGTCAAGGCAGAATTATAGAGGGAAGAAGGTAGCCAGGTTGTAGCTGTATTCATCTAGAGGAAAAAGCAACCAGGGCTCATGGCCAGAAGTTATATCTTTTATTAGATCAACAAGAGGAAAGAAGGCACTGTCAAGGAATCCAGGCTGCTGCCCCTTTAAGAGTCTGTACGGACTAGCACAGAGAAAGGTGGCTAATTGAGAGGTGAGTCATGACTGATGGGCAGGTGATTAGCAGGCTGAAAGAGGTCCATGGGCATTTAAAACCTAGCCAGAACTTGGGCAGGGGAGAAAGCAGAAGCTGGCAGGTTCAAGCAGTAAGTTCAAGATGCCGTATGAAGTTTAGGGAGACTTTGTGTGTTCCAGCTCTGACAACTCTGATACTGCAGACACAAAAGAATTTGCTGATGGCAATAACACAGTGCTCCTTGGAAGCATGAATGCCATGTGCCCCCGGAGGCTGGGAGGGGGAGGACAACGAGCTCCCACAAGCAGCAGTGCTGTTGGCAGCAGGAGCATGGTGCAAGCAAGTGGAGAGCTGCTGTAGGCAGCCACAGCACTGTCAGTAGCGGGGAGGGTGTCTGGCGAGTACTGACCAGTGGTTGGTAACCACCCGCAGACACCACTGGCAACACTGGCAGCAGCCAGCAGCAATCATGGACCACACACAGATGCCACTGACAGTGTCAGCGGCAAGGGCAGGGTGGCAAGTGGCGACTGCCCGCAAGTACCACCACCAGTGTTGGTGGCGCCTTTTCTCAGGGGGTGCACCACCATGCTCAAGTGTTGCACATGTGCCCGTGTGCATGCCCTGTGTATCACCAATGCTTTGGAGAGAGTGGAATCTTCAGGAAAGGGCTGTTAATGTAATGGCAGAAGCTGCAACAACCTAGAGGTTGCAAGCCTGAGAGGGATTACTGGCAGTGGGGACTTGATGCCAGCAGCGAAAGGATTGTGAAACATTGAGAGAGAAGTCATTAAAATAATAGTGTTTTTCTATTTTAATTCTGTTTGAGACTTGTCACGAGTTAACCTGAATAGAGGGAAGACAGATACAAGAGGTGGCTGCCTAGATTCATTTGCTTCTATTGTGGTCAAAGTTAAGATAATTAAGCACGGACTCAGGACTGGGTCTAGAGGGACTGAGTCCAGATAGAGAAGACTGCTATAAATTGGATGGGTACCATATTCTGGGTGAGGCACAAAGCCTCCGAAGAAGGAACAACCCTGTATC
>NW_017729022.1:78151592-78152253 GCF_001723915.1 Gavialis gangeticus
GATTCACAAGTGAAGTGCAGTTGTTCCCAGTACCCTCTTCCATCTCTTTTTTTTTACACAGGACAGTTAGAGAAGTCCAACATTTGGCCTATTTCTTTTTAGCTCACAAGGAAGTTATTTAAACAGCCATGTGTAATCTTAATAAAATGGTGAATTTGGACAGGAGATATAATCAAAATTGGTTTAACTTGCTTGGTTTAACATGCAATATTTTTTTCCATAAAATATGAATACCTGATGTGCACTTGTACAGCTGAAAAAAGGGAAGGTTAACGTAGGCTCTCAGTGTAAACCTGCCTGAGAAATGAGGGGGAGGAAAGCAATGGACATAATATACCTCAGCTTTAGTAAGGCTTTTGATACAGTTTCCCACAGGATTCTTGCAAGCAAGCAGAGGAAGTATGGGTTGGATGAATGGACTGTTAAGTGGATAGAAAGCAGGCTGGATTGTTGGGCTCAAAAGGTAGTAATCAATAGCTCAATGTTAAGTTGGAAGCTGGTATCAAGTCAAGTGCCCCAGGGGTCAGTTCTGGGCCTGGTTTTGTTCATTAACTATCTGGAAGATAGGATGGATTGCATCCTTAGCAAGTTACCAGATGACACCAAGCTGAGGGGTGTAGCAGATATGCTGGGGGGTAGAGCTAGGATTCAGAGAGACTTT
>NW_017729022.1:78162399-78163103 GCF_001723915.1 Gavialis gangeticus
TGGATAGAAAGCAGGCTGGATTGTTGGGCTCAAAAGGTAGTAATCAATAGCTCAATGTTAAGTTGGAAGCTGGTATCAAGTCAAGTGCCCCAGGGGTCAGTTCTGGGCCTGGTTTTGTTCATTAACTATCTGGAAGATAGGATGGATTGCATCCTTAGCAAGTTACCAGATGACACCAAGCTGAGGGGTGTAGCAGATATGCTGGGGGGTAGAGCTAGGATTCAGAGAGACTTTGACAAATTGGAGGATTGGACCAAAAGTAATCTCATGAGGTTCAACCAGGGAAAATGCAAAATCTGCAACTTATAATGGAACAATCCCATGCACCACTATAGCTTGGGCACACTCTGGCTAACAAGCAGCTCTTCAGTAAAGGACCTTGGGGTTACAGTGGACTGTAGGATGGATAGGAGTCAGCATTGTGCCCTTGTTGCCAAGAAGGCAAACAGCATAATGGGGTTGCATTAGTAGAAGCACTGCCAGCAGGTTGAGGGAAGTACTTATTCATCTCTATTCTGCACTGGTGAGGCCACATCTGGGGGATGTGGAAAAGTTGGAGAGAGTCCAGTGACGAGCATCGAAAATGGTTCGGGGGCTGGGGCACATGACTTATGAGGAGATGCTGAGGGAACTGTGTTTATTTATTCTACAGAAGAGAAGACTGAGAGGGGATTGGATAGCAGCCTTTAACTACCTGAATGGGG
>NW_017729022.1:78173254-78173512 GCF_001723915.1 Gavialis gangeticus
GTTTCCAAAGAGGATGGAGCTAGACTGTTCTCAGTGGTGAAAAACAACAAAACAAGGAGCAAATGGTCTCAAGTTACAGCAAGGAAGGTTTAGGTTGGATATTACGAAAAACTCTCTCATTAGGAGGGTGGCAAAGAGCTTACCTAGTGAAGTGGTGGAATTGCCATTCTTTAAGTTTTGTAAGGCCCGGGCTGGCTCGACAAAGCCCTGGCTGGAATAATATAGTGGGGGCTGGTCCTTCTTTGAACTGGGGGTTGG
>NW_017729022.1:78173589-78174481 GCF_001723915.1 Gavialis gangeticus
ACTATTTAGAAAAGCTGGATGTGTACAAGTCCATGGGGCTGGATGCAATGCATCTGAGAGTGCTGAGGGGGTTGGCTGATGTGATTGCAAAGCCACTGGCCATTATCTTTGAAAAACTCATGGTAATCAGGGGAGGTCCTGGATGATTGGAAAGGGGCAATTATAGTGCTCATCTTTAAGAAATGGAGGAGCCAGGGAACTATAGAATAGCCAGCATCACCTTTGTTCCTGGAAAAATCATGGAGCAGGTCCTCAAAGCATCTATTTCTAAGCACTTGGAGGAGAAGAAAGTGATTAGGAACAGTCAGCATGGATTCCCCCAGAGCAAGTCTTGCCTGACCAACCCAACTGCCTTCTGTGATGAGGTGACTGGCTCTGTGGGTGGGAGGAAAGCAATGGACATAATATACCTCAGCTTTAGTAAGGCTTTTGATACAGTTTCCCACAGGATTCTTGCAAGCAAGCAGAGGAAGTATGGGTTGGATGAATGGACTGTTAAGTGGATAGAAAGCAGGCTGGATTGTTGGGCTCAAAAGGTAGTAATCAATAGCTCAATGTTAAGTTGGAAGCTGGTATCAAGTCAAGTGCCCCAGGGGTCAGTTCTGGGCCTGGTTTTGTTCATTAACTATCTGGAAGATAGGATGGATTGCATCCTTAGCAAGTTACCAGATGACACCAAGCTGAGGGGTGTAGCAGATATGCTGGGGGGTAGAGCTAGGATTCAGAGAGACTTTGACAAATTGGAGGATTGGACCAAAAGTAATCTCATGAGGTTCAACCAGGGAAAATGCAAAATCTGCAACTTATAATGGAACAATCCCATGCACCACTATAGCTTGGGCACACTCTGGCTAACAAGCAGCTCTTCAGTAAAGGACCTTGGGGTTACAGT
>NW_017729022.1:78174848-78183054 GCF_001723915.1 Gavialis gangeticus
GTGTGTGTGTGTGTGTGTGAGAGAGAGAGAGAGAGAAAGAGAGCGAGCGAGAGAGAGAGCGCGAGAGAGTTTTACTATATTCGTCCTTTGTAAGAATTTTCATTAACAGATCACAAATTGGATTATTGGTCTCTTGCGTCTCCTAAGTAGTAATTGGAACCTGTATGTGGGTAGTAGCAATTAGGATTTTTTAAATTTATTTTCTACAGTCTTTTTATCATTCAGTTCCATCCCTCTGCTATACCTACTGGAACTCCCACACAATATTCAGTTAAGATTTAAATCCCCACACCTCTCATGTTTAATACCAGCTATGGCTGGAGATGTGGGAAAACAAGCAACTTGCTTAAAAAAAAGGGCAACATATATTCCTAACAATGTACTGTAATGCCTGCTATCAGCAATACTTGAATTTTTAATATTCAATTTCTTATTCGAATAATAAAATGTAATTAACTTGACTGTGTTTGCTTAATAAACTTTATTCAATAGTGAATCAATATTCATGGTTATTAAATATTGAAAATGGCTATATAAATATAGTCCAGAGACTTACGTGTGTTTATTACTGATGAGCTTTTCCAAAATGATAAAGGTATCTTCCATCTCTTCCCTGAAGGCAGGGGCACCAGCACAAGCTAAGAGACTCCTTCCTGTGCTTATCTTCTTTCCACTAGCCTTTCAAGGAAGGGTATTCCTATGGGGACTGGACTTCTTCACAGCTTTAGCCAATGGCCTTTGTACCTTCTTAGCTAATGTCCAAATAGGTTAAATAAATACAGGCATACAATGAATGAAAAGAACTAAACAACAACATTTATTATAGAGCAGTAGGCAACCTCTTCAGACTTTTTGCCTCTCTCTCCCCTTCTCTCAAATTGAAGAGCTAGCTGCTTCTTGAGGGACCATGTCCCAATTCCTAAGTCCCTCAGTTTCCTGTTTGGGAGCATCTTTCTGCCACTACAGGAATCTTTCCTTTGACTTAGCTACTTAATTCTCATCTCCATTATAGAGTTCTAAAATGATCCTAAGTCCAAACTGAGAAAGATCTGGGAAAGACCTTAATTGTCTTCCAACCAAAAAGGCAGAGGACAAAGACATGGACCTCAGTCCCGTGATCAATCAGAGCCAGCTGTGGGCTGACCAGTCAAGCAAAGACAACTTCTGCCACATCTGTATTTGCTGCAACTGGAAAATCCAGTGCCCTAACCTGGCAGACATATGACCATGGTTTAAAGCAAGGAATTACATGCTGTATTTAATAGATATAGGGCACACTGAGGGGAAGGAAACTGAACACTTTCTAGTACTGAAAATATACCAGACAGCTGTAATGAGAGTGACTTATGAACTTCCAATGGGAAGCCACCTGCAGAGGGACAAGACAAAGGAATGGCTACTTCTCTGATTTTATTGGCCAGGGATGCATCAGGAAGTAGCCAACTTTTGAGAATCATGCCCTGAGTTCCAGATAGTAGCACCAGGGTAGCCCCAGATAGCCTTACTGGCACCCATGTCAATCTTTAAGACATCCTATGAGAGGGTGTCCATGGAGATCACGGGGTCCACAGAAAAGAGCACTTCAACTAGGCAGGTTACAAAGAAGTGATAGGTGTTACAGCTGCGGAGAGCCAGGACATATAGCATGAGTATGTCTTGGGCCCTGAGGGAACAGGATACTGGCATGGGAGTGGCCATCTGTCATAAACAAGGGGAAACAAGAAGCAGTAAAATCAGAACTGATGGATTGTAGTTTTGGCTCTGTGATGAGAGTGCCCTTGCCATGACCCATGATCCCAGCAGTAAATTAAGGGCCAGAAGAACAAATCCATGATTGATACCAGCTGTGTGCAGACATTGGTCAAAGTTGCACTGATTAACAGAGCAGGAAAAACAGTATATAGATCAAAATGGTATGAATCTACCGAGCTGGCCAGGTGTGCCCTCAGAGAAAATTAAGACTGACAGTATTGGAAAAAACCCACAAACTGCTGATGGGGCTGGTCCTGTGACTCCCACACCCCATGATACTAGGTTGAGACTGGCCAGGCCTCACATTGGTCCTGCAGGAAGAGATGTCATGGAAATTAATCACAGTATGCCTCATGGGCCCTGGCAGAAGATACAGAGGGAGTGGTGGGTGGAGAATAGGGAAAAGTGGGCCCCTAAGGACAGTGAGAATGAAGACATGAACACTGAGCGTTTGATAGAATCTGGACAATTCCCAGCACACCAGAAGGAGGATGAGGCATTTCAAAATGTGTATGAACATAGCGTGGTATGCTGAAATGAAGAAGTTCTAAACCCAGAGATGATGAAGCAACACCCCCAAGTTTGAGGTAAGAAAAGACCTCCCATATTGGGTTGACAAATGAACAGGGATTGCAGATGAGAGGGTGCAGCTGTTAGTCCCCCAGGGATATAGGAAAGACTAATCTGGATAGCCCACTCTCTACCCATAGGGGGACTTTTGGACCAGGATAAGATATTGGCCAGACTTGTGAAGAAATTTCTTTGACCCAGGATTATAAAGTCAGGTAGTTTTGCTAGGCTTGCCCTGAATGTCAGTGGGTGTCCACAGATCACCCTAAGTGGGCGCCTTTAATTTCTATGCCCGTCATAGAGAAGCCTTTCAAATGGATCGCACTAAACATGGCTGGGCCTTTCCTAAAGTGTAACACTGGGTCTCAGTACATGTTAGTTATCATGAACTATGCTACCCAGTTTCCAGAGATGGTACCCCTACACTCTGTGATGGCCCCAAAGATTGCAGTGGAATTAATGAAATGGGTGGGCCAACCCATGAAGATCCACACTGTTCAGGGGACAAACTTCATGTCTAGGGTCTTGAAAGGCCTTTGCAGAATCTTACAAATTAAACACATAAGGACAGCTGTTTACCACCCCCAAACTGATGGTTTAAAACAAAGATTTAACAAGACATTAAGCAGAATGCTGTGAGCTGTGGTACAGGGGGGCCCAAGGAACTGGGATCAGTTACTTGCTCCCTCCTGTTTGCCATCAGGGAAGCACCCCAGGCTTCACTGGGGTTTCCCCCTTTCAGGTTAGTTTACGGATACCAACCTAAAGGATTGCTCAATGTGATATGCAAGGGGTGGGGGAGGCCAAGAAGCCATGGCAGCAGAACTCCCTACCTATGTGATACAGTTGTGAGAATGACTGCTGACCGTGCAGTGATTAGCACAGGAGAATCTGAGAGGAGTGCAGCACTGCCAAAAAAAAAGGCTTATGAGGAGAGAAGGCTCTGCTCGTTACTAGACCACAGTAGCAAGCTGCTAGCTAGGTGGCAAGGACCCTAAGAAAGTAGGGCTGGTGAATTACAAGGTCAGTCATCCAGGACAAAAGCCAGAAAGTCAGGTGTATCACATAAACCTCTTAAAGGAATACAAAAAACAAGAAGGTTGGTTGATGGATCCCACCCGGGACCTGCTAGAGTTAGGCCCCCTGGCTGACAGAGATGGTAACGACCCAAAGAGGGATGCCTGACAGATGACATAACATCTTGTTAGATGGACAACGGGGACAGTTGACCCAGCTGATTGAGGACTTCAAAGACATATTCCAAGAGGAACCTGGTTTGGCCCAGGGAGATTGTTCACTGCATTGATATGCCCCTAGACAGGTAGTCTGAGAGCATTGTAGATGCCTCCCACAAGGGCTACATGAAGACTTTAAAAGGGAGATTGACTATATGGTGGCCAGGGGGATTATACGAGGGTCACAAAGCCAATGGCATAGCCCCTTGGTAATAGTGCTGAAGCCTGATGGCTCTCTAAGACTCTGGGTAGGCTTCAGAAAAGTTAATGTGATAGCAAAATTTGATGCTTTTCCCATGCCCCGGGTGAAAGAAATGGTGGAGATACTTGGCTTTCCTGGTTTTATCACAACCTTGATATGACTAAGAATTACTGGCAAATATCAATGGCTTCAGGATACTGGGAAAAGAAGATGGCATTTGGTACTCCCTGAAGCCTCTTTGAATTTTGAAGGATGCCATTCAGCTTACACAGGCCCATGGTGACTTTTCACTGCCTTACAGACAGTGTGCTGAATCCCCACCAAAATTACACAGCAGCATACATAGATGATATCATAATGTTCTATTACAGTTGGTGGCATCATCTAGATGACCTCTGGGCAGTACTAACAGACCTAAAGGCTGCTGGTTTGACTGCCAATAAAAAAAAATGTCAACTGGAACAAAGAGACCAAGTACCTAAGTTTTGTAGCAGGACAAGGTCAAGTCAGACTTGGAATGGACAAAATGGAAGTCTTACGAGCATATAGCAGGCCAGAAACCCAAAAGCAGATTAGGTCCTTCTCAGCCCTAGCAACTTATTACCAAAGGTTTATTCCCCATTTTTATGAGATTATAGCCCCTCTCACTGATCTGACAAAGGGCTCTCAAGGAAAAAGGATACGATGGACTGAAAAAGCCTAGGAGTCATTTGAGCAACTGAAGAGGGCTCTATGTAGGGAACAAGTATTGTTTACACCAGACTTTAATAAACTATTTGTTCTAGTGACAGACACCTCAGGTATGGCCGTGGGGGTTGTCTTGACACAAAGAGTGGAGGGGGAAGACAGGTCTATAGAATATACCAGTTGGAACCTCCTGTAACATGAGACACAATATGCCATGGTGGAAAGAGTAGATGGGTATCATGTGGGGTATATACATGTTTTGGTACTATTTTCTGGGCTGAGAGTTTACGTTAATGATGGATCATGCCCCGCTTAAATGGTTACAATCAAGCAAGTCAAACAATGCATAAATTATACAATAGCCATTGTCTTTACAATCATATTGCTTCAAGATAGGAGTACTGACCCAGAAACAAAAACATAATGGCAGATTTTTCCCCCCACCAGCATGCAAATGTGATACCTGCCAACCAGAGTGTTGAAAGTAGGAAGAAGGACCCAGGAACATGTGTCCACCCAAAATTAAGTAAAGGGGAGAGGGATGCTTGCAGCTAGGGGGGAGGGGTATGTGTAGCAGAAAGGGGGTGGGGGAGAGAATGGCCCTGCTTCCCCTCTCCCCCTTACCTGACTGTGGCGGCGAGGCGCCACCAGGCTCCCAAAGGGGAGAGGGGAATCTCTGCGGGTCCCAAACCCCAGAAACAGACCCATGGCGGGGGTGATTTACCCCCTGCCGGACAGCTAGAGCAGGAGCCGGGACCACGGCTGCAGCCACAGCCATGTGAGCCTGCATTACGCTGGCTGTTTAATCAGCTGTTTCCTGCATGGGGAACAGCTGGACCAGTCGCAGCAGCTGTACCGGCTGCCGTGGGAAAGTTGAAAAGCCCCACCAGAACCAGGTCGGGGGGGGGGAGCTGGGGAAAGTGAGCGCTGGTGGATAGCATGCCAAATGTGCTGAGGCTCCAGTGAGGAAGAGGAGTGGCGCAGCCTGCACAGTTCCTGCAGGCTATGCAAGGGAACCTTTTGAGCCCCCTACAGGAGGCAGAGCAGGGGAAGCCCCCCAGCACCCCACTGAAGGCCAGCTGAGGGAAGCCTTTAAGATCTCTGTCAGAAGCAGGACGGAGGAGCCATTTGAGCCCCCTGGAGGAGGCTGGGGCCAAGGAGGCAGCTCCACAGCCCTCTGCTCCTCAGGGGAGTATTTCTTCTGGAAAAAAAAACAAACCCAAATCAAAGAGCCAAGAGAAGGTGGGCTGTGCTTTGAGGCCAGCTGCACCCACCCCGGGAGGGAGGAGAGCCAGCTGCGTCCACACTGACGTGGGACCCCACCTAGAGCAAGCCATGGACAACCCTGCAGGGCGAAGACTCCATTCTACGAACACCCATCCGGTTGGTGACTGGACAGAGGCGGAGCCCCGTGGAACATCGTGCCAGACAAGTTGTGAGTATTGCCGTTTGTTGGGAGGCCCTCCCAGGAAGATCTCCACTGAACCCCCCTCTCTAGATAGTTTAACATCAAAGTTGTGGCAGGCGAGTTGTGGGGCAGGGCTACACACCCGACAGGCCGCACAACACGTCAGGCCCCAACCATCACACTGACCCAGAACTGGGAGCAGCCCAGACTGCTGCCATTGCCCGCAGCTTCTGGGTCCCCAATGCACTAGGAAATGTGTCCCGCTCACAGTAGTTCCCTGCTTCTCTGCAGGAGGCACAGACAACCTGCACCAGAAACATGCCAACATTGATTGGCTGAAGCACCCAGGGGGACCACAATAAAAGAAACATCGAACTGAACAGAAGGGCTCTCAGCCAGGAGACCCAGGCACAGGTGCCAGAGAACAGTGAGGGGCAGATACCCTGCCCATTTTTGGTTTACTTATTCTAGATGGACTAGTGGAGATCATGGATGGGAAGTCCAGAGTCTATATGTGAGGGACTGTCCCAGGCCAGGACTGAGTAGCCAGGTGGCCCATAGTCATTACCGGCCCTGGTCAGAGGGCACTGGACAAGTGGAGACAATGAATGTCTGTGGTGGGAGTATAGGGGTAGAAAAGTTCCCAATCCTAACCCCACAGCTCAGTGTGAGCGTATGGACAGTGTTTTGTAGACAGTGTTTTGGGGTGTCCATGTGACACTGAAGGGGCCAGCCTGAGATGCCCTCTGAGCCAGATGGGGGAATCTCACTGATACAGGTTCTATTCATTTCTATCAAGTAATGCTGGGTGAGGTAAAAGGTGAGATCCAGGCCATTGCCCAAAAGCAGGTAGCATGCCAAGTGGCGGGGCTTTAGTGGGGACCTGCAACAGTGACCCACAACGTTGTATACAGTTAACCCAAAATTCCTCTGTCATCCCTTCTTACAGTTTGGCACATATGATTAGTGTAGCTTCTGCCCTCCATGAGATGAAGCTGGACCAAGTTGCCCTGTGCCTCATCTGCATATACATTTTTGGAGCATCCCAGGACTCATGACTGGAACTAGGTGTTATTGTCATGAGTGGGGGCTAATTAGCACATGGATCCTTCATCGGGGTAGGGGGAGGGGGGCGGTATATGCAATACACGCATATACTGACCAGTGCTGAGCTGTGGGGTCACCATGGCTTGAAACACTGTTGACTCTGATGGGGCCCAGGCCGATGGCTGCTATTTATATGTAGTACAAACCAAGTTTAAAATTAGTCTGAAAGTAAAATCTCAAGATTTACCACATATTTCAAAGTGCTGATCAAAAGTTTGTTTATGGAATACCTGTGCTAAAACTTTCAGGAGCTTAAAAAAAAGGTAACATGCATCAATTCTGGGTGAACTGAAGTGTCAGGTCTCTGGGTCCTATATGCAAACTGCTACAGCCATGTTTAATTTCAAGGTTATTGTTTTCAAATTTCCTCCTCACTTCCATGTGCTCAGGAGAGCAGGGTCTGACAGTAAGCAGAAGGAAAAGAGTCTTGTAGGGGAAAAAGGTGGAGGAAAGCAGAACAAAGGGCCCTCTGATCCCCCAGATTTATTTTCCCAGCTGTAGGAGGGGAACACATTCAAGGCAAACCTCCAATGATTAGATCTGTTACCTGGAAAATTAGAACAAATTTATAAATTTTCCACATATAGAATCTAAATATGGGGGGGGGGGGTATCTTATAAATCAGGGTCATTTTCTATTCAAGTAAATGCAGTATTTTTAAAGAGTTCATTTGTACCTGCTGCTTATTTCCACATCTGAAGTTAGAACAGAAAGTTAAGCAAAATTCAGCCATTTTACCTAGCAGTAGATGGGGCTGACATTTGCTTTTGCCTAAGTTTGCAGCTGCCCTCCTCTTAGCTGCCTAAATAGAAATGCCACTGCTACTACCTGGTGGAGCAGGAATCAAAGTGGGGTGCTTCTAATCTGAGCAGAAAATCAGCTTGCCTGCTTAAGACGTGACCTCCAATTTTGGGGAGCTGAATTTTGGGAAAACGTGCACGTGGTCTGTAAATATATACAGTTATATTGTTAAGTATAGTCAATAGAATGCAATATATTGAGGAGGGGCCATGAGGTGGGGATGGAGGGTGCAGAAAAGAATGGATCTTGGCTTCAGAAGGACATGGTAAGGAAAACTACCCTTTCCCACTAACTCACAAGTTAGAAGCAAGCTTACTTGATACTGAATTCATCAGTGATTTGGACGAGAGGGTGAAAAGCACCCTGTTCAAATTTGCTGATGACACTAAGATGTGGGGGGACGTGGGCACACTAGAAGGAAGAAGCAGGCTACAATCGGACCTA
>NW_017729022.1:78183310-78208645 GCF_001723915.1 Gavialis gangeticus
GGTCACAAGCTAGCAGAGGGTAGGTTTAGGTTAGACATCAGGAGGCACTATTTCATGGTCAGGGTGGCTAGGGTCTGGAACCAACTTCCAAGGGAGGTGGTTCAGGCTCCTACCCTGGGGGTTTTTAAGAAGAGGTTAGATGAACTGGGGTCGTTTGACCCCAGTACTCTTTCCTGCCATGGCAGGGGGTCAGACTAGATGATCTTCTCAGGTCCCTTCCGACCCTAGAAACTATGAAACTATGAATTATTACAGCCAGATACATTATCATTCATCCCATATTTCAACTGGAATACTATAGCCAGAATAAGATAGTTGGTCAACTGACTTCCAGCATCTCTCTGCAACCTTTTCATCTGACTGCAACAAGATGAACATTTGTATTCCCTGATTAAATAATGATTTAAAGTACTTCTCTTTTTGCCTCTCTCTAAAAATTGAGCCCTGGCTTGGGTTGAGAAGCTCATTTTTCTTGCAGAAAATAGGAGTTGACATGACATCAGTCACCCTCTCCTCAGGTCACCACAAAGTAGAATACAGAGATGGCTCCAATTTGTAGTAGTCCTATCCTTAGCCATTACTGTTCATGGTGGCTCAGTCTGTACACAGACCTTTAACCAATTGAAATTTTGAGGATAAATACCTTCTTTAAGAATTAAAATGCAAGGGTCATAGCACAGCATCCTGTCTGGCCCAGCATGCTACTACAACAGGTGCAAGAGGCAAGGAAAAATTCTATGGTTCCACACAAACAATGGCTATTAATAATGGACAGCATAGGTCTCAAAGATGCATAACTTCAGTTAGAGAGTAAAGTAAGGTGAACCCTACCCATATGCTAACACCACGCACTGCAAAAAACAGTAGTCTCTTCTACTGCAGGAGTACCCTGAACTGCTACAAAAGCACAAATGAGTGTAATTAGATGTTACATCCTAATCTAGCCCTTAAGTTGATTTTATATCAAAATGTAAAACTTCCCAATAGTCCGATGTAAAACCAGAAAGGACCTGGGTTTTCACTGCAAACATTTTCCAAGGGACCAGGTGTAATTCTTCATCTGGACTAAATCCATATAGAAAGCAGTTCTCTTTGAATGTGCACTGTGGTCCTGGTGACAGAGAGGCCACGCAGAAAGATTCCTTTTCTTCCATGTCATCTCAGAGAAGAAGTCTGTGTATGGTCTCTCTTTGCCATTACACAAGGAAAGCAGCTTGCTGAGATACCTGGGGAGGAAACAGCATGTGTTTTCATGAGCTCAAACTTCTGAAGGTCTATTAGTAGCTATGGGATATCTCTAAGAGTGCTCTGTATCCTGAGTGGTGGTGGCACGAGGAAGAATGTACTCTGACACTGCACTGATGGGCAACTATATAAGTTGCCAAAATAGGTTTGGGACTGGCGTGGCTGGATTCTATGCAAAGATGCCCATATCAAAACCTATTTACCTTAATTTTATGCAGTGTGCAAGCTTTTATACTTTGGGCGGAGTTCTGATTGTTTTTTGCATGCCTACATATACTCGCCAATTTGTGGATGTGCACACTTGCTTAAGTTACTAAAGCATAACCGGCCAGAAACCTATGACTAACAAGTATTGGACACTGGAATAGGAGGGCCCCAGTGGTGGATCTGGGGAGTGGGGGGGAGGGGGGTTCCACTGCTGACCTTTCATCCCCTGCAACCTTGATTCCTGGTTCACCCAACGTTTAAAAACAACTACCTGGCAGTGGCAGCAGCATTTCTAGTAAGGCAGTGCTGAGAGTCAATTGACTTCATGGCTCATTATAATCTACCTGATCCCTTCCAAACTCTTCATTCCAGAAGTGTTAGTGACCCTTTCTTCTTTCTCATGGTCTTGGTGTTCCACCAATCAAGCTACCTTTTGGTCTGCAATTGTGCTGTCTGTTAGCTACTCCTGATAGTAATGAAGCTCCTATTGTATACTCCTTCAGATTGTTTTGTAACTCATTCCAATGATTTTTTTTTTGCTTCAATCTTAAACTACATAATACAACCCTAGGGCCCTAGCATATTAAAAATAAACCAGAAGCTTTATTAACTGGAGAAAAATGTGTTGTTTCATGTGATTATGTGCCTTAACATCTGCAACCCCTTTTCAAAATTCTAGATATTCCCATGGAGGGCCTATCCATGATTTAGCCTCAGTAAGCTGAGTGATTAGGGCATTTACCCAGGAAACAGGAGACCAATTTCCCAGTCCCCTCTTCAGCATTCCTTTTCAAGTTGCCCCCTCCCCCCAAGAAAACACTAAAGAGAGATGTGGGGTGCCAGGAGAGCAAGCTAGAGGGTATGTGCCTCAGTGAAATGGAAGATGACCTGGAAAGGGAGGGGGATTGGCTCCTATCCTGGACCTCTGCTCCCAAAAGGGGCATACACTTTCTTACTGCATTTTCTACCCAATGACTATTAAGAGGGCATTGTCTCATCCTCAGAAAGAGGCTGGAAAGGAGACTGAATAATGCTTAACCTGTGGCCTATTGTTTATAAAAGCCAGACACAGTCAACTGTGACATCATTAAGAGACAATTAAGAACCAAAGCTGGAGAACAAGTAGTAAAAAGCAGAGATCTTCTGTATCCTCTCAAAAGAGAGGAAACAGATTAGAAATATCCTACAGAAACAAAGTGGACTCAGAAGAACTATGCACAGATGATTTTTTTTAAAGTAGGGCCCATCTCTTCTGGAAAGAGACATTATACGATGGGATTCCCATGTCACATTCCATACCATTAAAGGTATCTCCTGCAGACTGCCCACTAGTGAGAACTAAAGGATGAGTGCCAAGCAGGCAAACATTAACTTGCTCCAGTTCATTAATTCTCCAGCAAATATAGTGGATGAAGGGGTCACAGCAGATGGTCAGCTACTGCAGTGACAAGCACAGACTAAGGAATAAGATCAGCAGAATCAATGCTATTGTGATGACACACTTTTATTATTAAAAAGATAAATCCTGCAGTGTGGTTCTTTCCAGGTGATACTAGGACAGTCATTTTGACCAATGCATACTAAATAATTAAATGCCTCTGCATCTGCCAATCCAGTTTTCTTGTTAGTATTTTGCTATTAAGGTGGTAACCTGCCCCCTCTACCGAATAACTATTCTCTCACCTATATTTTTATTGGTATAGTTCTACTTATTGTTTTTGCTTAGTGCCATGAGATAAGGGGTTTTCCACTTAGTAATAAATTCAGCATTTATGATAGTTTTGGAAGTCACTACTTAGTCTTGGTATGTGAAAAGGACCTGGGGGTTACCATAGACAATAAGCTGAACCTGAGCCAACAGTGCACCCTTCTTGCAATGAAGGATAACAGCATACTGGGCTGCATTGGTAGGAGTGTTGCTAGCAGGTCAAGGAAGTGATTATTCCCCTCTATTCAGCTCTAATGAGGCCACATCTGGGATACTGTGTTCAGTTTTGGGGTCCCCACTACAGAATGGATGTGGACAAATTGGAGAGAGTCCAGCAGATGGCAACAAAAATGGTGAGGGGGCTGGGGGACATGACTTATGAGGAGAAGTTGAGGGAACTGGGCTTATTTAGTTTGGAGAAGAGAAGACAGAGGGGATTTAATAGCGGCCTTATCTCCTCTTACCATGGAATGCTGCTTACCATCATCTGCTTTTCTTTTTACATTAGTTTATGGCCTTTGTTGACAAGGCTGCTTTATTTTTACAATTAAATACCTATTATAGCACAACTGCCTATCGCAAATACCTGTTGTAGCAGGGCTATATGCAGCACATTTAGTTATATTAGTCACTACAGCCATTTGTAGATGTGCTCAGCATTTTGATGTTAACCAATTCGCACCACACAATTCAAATCAAATTTCAATTCAAATTAAGGGTCAATAGACAATCAGCATGGATTTATTAGGGGGAGATCATGTCAGACCAACCTGATTGCCTTTTACGATCAGGTCACAAAGGCCATGGATGCAGGTGTCGCGGTGGATGTAGTCTTTCTGGACTTCAGCAAGGCCTTTGACACCGTCTCTCACGCCATCCTAGTTAAAAAACTAGGCGACTGTGGCATAGATGCCTACACAGTCAGATGGATTGCAGATTGGCTGAGGGGTCGCACTCAGAGGGTGGTGGTGGATGGGTCATATTCGACCTGGGGGGAGGTGGGTAGCGGAGTCCCCCAGGGCTCGGTCCTGGGGCCTGCGCTGTTCAATTTCTTCATCAGCGATCTGGATGATGGGGTGGAAAGTAACCTGTTTAAATTCGCTGATGACACCAAAATTTGGGGGGAGGTGAGCACGCTAGCAGGGAGGGAGAGATTGCAGAGGGATCTGGATAGGTTACAGGGGTGGGCTAACAGGAACAGGATGCGTTTTAATACGGACAAGTGCAGGGTGCTGCACTTGGGCAGTAGGAACCAGCAGCACACTTACACAATGGGGAACTCCCTACTTGAGAGCACGGAGGCAGAAAGAGATCTTGGAGTCATTATTGACTCCAAGATGAACATGGGCCGACAATGCGAGGTCATGGTTGGCAGGGCTAACCGGACCTTGTCGTGCATCCACAGGTGCATCTCGAGTAGAGCCAAGGAGGTGATCCTCCCCCTCTACGCGACGCTGGTCAGGCCACAGCTGGAGTATTGTGTCCAGTTCTGTGCGCCCCATTTCAAGAGGGATGTGGACAACATGGAGAGGGTCCAGAGGAGGGCCACCCGCATGATCCGGGGACAACAGGGCAGACCCTACAGTGAGAGACTGCGGGACCTGAACCTATTCAGCCTCCACAAGAGAAGGCTGAGGGGGGACCTGGTGACCGTCTATAAACTCACTAGGGGGGACCAGAAGGGTTTGGGGGAGACGCTGTTTCCCCTAGCGCCCGCTGGCATAACAAGGAGTAATGGGCACAAGTTGATGGAGAGGAGGTATAGATTGGACATCCGCAAAAACTACTTCACAGTTAGGGCGGCTAGGAGCTGGAACCAACTTCCAAGGGAAGTGGTGCTGGCCCCTACCCTGGGGGTCTTTAAGAAGAGGCTGGATGCCTACCTGGCTGGACTCATTTGAGTCCCGTTTTTGTTTTGGGGTTTTGTTGTTCTCCCGCCCTGGCAGGGGGTCGGGCTAGAAGATCTACTAGGTCCCTTCCAACCCTAAATCTATGAAACTATGACAATCATTGACCATCATGTCTGGGGGGCACTGGCTATACACAGTCTGTATACTTGACAGCCCCTTATCAGAGGTTGGAAATAATTAGAAGGCAATAATAAGCCTGGGTAAGCACTGCTACATTGTTGTAGTTACCTAAAGTGTTATTCCAGAAGCCATAATTGACCTGATACTTAGGGCCAGGTGTTGTTGGCGCATTTGAGACTTTGTAAATGGGTTGCATTGTTCCTGATAGCCTCTGTTATTCTGCAAGAACCCAACTAAGTTTTCCTTTGGGGGCATAGGGGGAATTAATATTTGCAATTTGTACTTGCTTATCTGCGTTCCTAAGGACTGTTTTTCCTAAAAGCAATGCCTATATACATGTTAATTAATACAGTTTAAATTGTCTAATTCAACCTAGTCTGCATTAACTTTAATGCTCATTCAGTGAGAATTAGTTATGTTCAGACTGTAACCAATTTTAATTCTGATTACAGATGTCCATGTGTATACAGTAATGGCTGTAGTCTGGATTAAACCTAGAAAAACCTAACATCTATAAATGGCCTACTAATAACAACTTTACATTAAAGCTATTAAGTATTATGTTTCAATTATAGGCAGATGAAATTCTTGGGATAAAGGTGATATATTTTATTAGACCAGCTAAATAGTAGCAAAAAATGTCTCTCTCTCTGCAAGTTTTCAGGCCTGAATGCCTGAAACTGATGAAGGGTGTTTGGGCCTAAAAGCTTGCAAAGAAATTTTTTTTTGCTACTATTTAGTTGATCTAATAAAAGATCTCTCCTCTACCCTAACAGTTTTGTTTGCCTACGCTTTTTAGACCAATGTGGCTATAACCTATATCCCCTGAAATGTATTTCAACTATGCTTAAGGCCTTCTTTTATAAAGTTCTTTTGGGCCTTGTGCTCTGTTCAGTTTGATTTGTTTTAAACTACACATGTTAATTGCTTTCTTTCTTTTGCTGGCCAGGCTGGCTCTGCAAAGGTTCATTCTGCGTCACTCAGAAAAAAACTTATTGGAGTCTCCTGCTTCAGCCACACTTTGTAGCTTGGCATAGGCTCATTAAAACAATCAATGTTCACAACAAGTGATTCTAGTGGCCTGGATCAACTGCTTTTATTCTACTTTCCCATGCTACTACTTATGGCTAAAATGCAAATTTAAGAACATACTATCACAATTTAGACTTGGTCCAGATTCTACATTTGTCATCATGGTATTTCAGTCACTGACCACATCTGAAGCCTATAAAAGCCAGCTATAAAGGTGGCATTTATTTAAATAATTAAAACTAAATTGGAAAAAAGGTTCCTCCTCTTGTGCAGACATCATAGCTTCATAGTGCTTAGGGTTGGAAGGGACCTAAACAGATCATCAGGTCTGACACCCTGCCACAGGAAGGAATGAGTGCTGGGGTCATAACATCCCAGCCAAATATCTCCTCTTGAAGATCCCCAAGGTAGGAGAGAGCACCACCTCACTCAGGAGTCCATTCCAGAGCCTGTCAGCTCTGACTGTAAAGTGATGTCCAGCCTGAACCTTCTCTCTAACAATTTGTTGCTGCTATTCCTAGTAACCCCCGGTGGTGCCTCAGGGAACAGATCCTCACCCAACTTCTTCTGGTCCCTCCTGGTGAGTTTGTAAATGGCCACGAGATCCCCTCTCACCCTTCTCTTGTGGAGGCTGAATAGATTCAGGCCCTTTAGCTTTTCTTCGTAGGGCATGACCCACTGCTTCTTGACCATGTGAGTGGCCCTCCCCTGGACTTTCTCAACACTAGTCATATCCCTCTTGAAGTGCGGCACCCAGAACTGGATGCACTACTCCAATTGTGGCCTGACCAACTCTGCATACAGAGGAAGAATCACCTCCATGGACCTGTTCATGATGCATCTGTAGATGCACGACAAGGTGCGGTTAACCCTACTGACTGCTTCCTTGCATTGGTGGCTCATGTTCATCTTGGAGTCATCAGGATGGCAGACAAATTGCAGAAGGAAAAAGCCAAATCTCTCCCCAGGTTGCATTTTTCCTCTGATGTTAAGTAGGAGGAAGCTCAGGAAGGCAGTGTTCCTTTAACTTTGAGCTTCAGAAACTAAATATTTAGCTCATACGAAAGGTTGAAATGCATCACATCTCCCAGAACTCTACACTGCTTTTGACAATATTCTTTAAAGCTAAATCTATAAAGGGAAGAATTTTGTGGGTCAGTGCTGGTAGGAAAGAAAATGAAGTCGGTTTCATTTGTTTTTTTCTTGGTCTAGTAGTCTTTCATGCTGTAAAAGATCTGGGTTCAGGAGTCTGCTTGAGTTCATCAAAATTTTATCCCTTTCTTGGGACTATGGGGTTTTTTTTAATATTCCAGTCTGGAAGTGTGGGTTTTTGAAAGAGTGATATGAATGATGAAAAACGTAAGGCTGTGTGGGATTTCGGAAGGTTGCAAAAAAATGGAACTATTATTAGTTCAGAAGATATTTATTTTTTATTGATGTAAAACTATGTTCCTTTTAGGTTGACTGCATGCAATTTAATGCAAGGAACAGCAGCAGCTGCTGTTACTTTCATGAAATCCCAAAGGACAGCTGTGAAAACAAGATGCTTTGTCTTCAATGTTTTATTTTTTTCTTGGTTAAGTATTTCAAATAAACAAACAAGTAACATAACTCACACATTGGCTACATGATTGCTAAGAGAAGATGCAGTAAAAAAAGGCTATGGTATATGCACGGTACTTCACCATATTTACTCATGTAGTACATTTACCCTTTTCCCCAAAATCAATTTTCTAAAAGTTGAGTGCATTCTTTAAAGCCCAGAACAGAAGCATGGGGATTCTTTAAAACAACTTTTTTTTTCCTTCTCTTCCGTCCAGCAGCCAGATTATGACAACCTTCTTTGATTCCTTCTCCACAACAGGTTTAAAATCACTTGATTCCTGCTTAATCCAATGTTTTAAAGCAACCACCTGGCAGGATCTGTGGCAGCACTGTGGGAGTTAATGAATTAATGGCTCATTATAATTCCTGCTAATTGCTCTTACACTCCACAGGTGTTAATGACCCGCTCTCTTTTTAATAGTCTTGATGCTCCACTAAATCAAGCTATCCTTTCTTCAGCAATTTTGCTGTCTTTTAGCTGCTCCTGCCCTTCCTTTTTCTATTTCAGTTTCACATTCATGCCAGCAATTCTTAATTCTTTTCAAAATCCTATGTCTTACCATGAAGTCTAGTTAGTAGCTGCTCCTGAAGTTTTAGCTTTTGGTTGAGCAGTGAAGAGCTGCTGACAATTCAGTTGTAAAAAGGTTAAAATTAGCTTTTTCCTGAGCAAGAAAGGGAGGGTGAGTGACCCGAATATTTGGCTCTGTCCCTTCTCTATACAGCTATAACTCTGGAAAAATCATTTTTATTTCATTCTGCCATCCCCAAAAACTAGGTGCATGTCTTATGTGAGGGCATATGGTATGCAAAAAAATATAGTAATTTCCTTGAACAGGATAAACTAACTTTTCAAGATAACATAGAACTTTTCTTTTGGGCAAGTTAGCAGATAATGTCATTTATTTGCTTGTGAAATAACACTGAGTTGAAAACAAGTTAAATTTCTTCTTAATGGGTTTTTGCCAAATTGCTGTTCGTTAATTTGGAAAATTGACAATTTAAGTGTGTTTAGGTTTCTGCTATTTCTTAAGAACAGAAAATCAGAAAATAAAGTAACTGTTTGCCAGCAAAGTATGACCAAAGATGCACAATTGGGTTTTTGTTGTCTAATAACATTCTGTGATGTATTATACAATAAGGTTTTTTGACTGGAGACCTGTAGGCTGCATCCAACCTACAAGGGATTGAAGTGCATCCCCTGGGCTACAGCCAAGCCACCACTAATTCCCAGTGTTCCTGCTGCTGCAGTGGTGTTAGCAACATCTAGGGTTTCTGAGGCAGGATAGCACCATGGGAGGCCTAGTGAGATCACTGTCTGCATTGCAACTCCAATGGGGGTCTTCTGTTACCTATGTGGCAGCAGTTTCAGAGGATCACCCAGCTGGTGTTGTCAGCAAGGAGGTTCTTGTGGCAAAGGGGAGGTTGTCAGCATGATGGTAGGAGGGCATGGCATAGGGAGGTTTGCCAGTGTGGCAGTTGCAGTGGGGTGTTGGGGGACAACAACATGAACTTCTTATGCACAACTTGGAATTGGGGGGAGGAAGTCACCAGTGTGGTAGTGGCAGGAGTAGGGCTCACCCAGAAGTGGCAGTGGGGGCTGTACACAGCAGGGAGGCTATGCAGCCAGTGTGGTCCCAGCAGCATGTAGCCCATGTGGTGGGCCAGGCCCTGTGATGTGTGTGATGTGCAGCATTGAGCTGCACTGAAATTGGACATCCTGCAGTACTTCCAGGGAATATGAAATCTAGGGCTGGAGCCAACTTCAGTATTGCAGAAGTATTTAAAAGAGTGCAAATGTATGGGTGAAAAAGGTATTAGCTGAATCTAATTAGAGGAAGAAGGAAGGAGAAATTTACCTCAAAGTTTCAGAAAGAGCTCTGGATGCACAGGGAACGTGGCATTCTGTGAGTGTGGCACCTGTTAGTTAATTACCTGCAGAGAAGAGAGAATCATGTGAGCATTACCGGGAACAAGCCTGACCAAGTAATACATGTCGACATCGGTCAGATGAGAAATGGGGTCAAGAGACTCTTTTAGACTTGGCAAAGTTCTCTACAGCTGTGAATTGCAATAAACATTATTAAAAGGGTATTAAGAAGCAAAGATGCTTGGGCAGCAGCTATGGAAAGGAGCCATGGTAAATATCCAGCACAGAGATCAGACTGCTGTGTTTGAAGGATCAAAACTGACTTACCTAGCACAGAGAATGAGCCTGGGAGATTACAGTATCTGACTCAAGCAAGATCTGGGATTGAGATCTGTGTGACTGGTTAAGAGTAGCTAGATTTCCCCTTTGAGAGTATATAGTCGTATGTTTGAGAGACAGATAAGTATTTCATCAATGACCATCCCTGGTGTGGTATGGGCAGGGTGTGGTGGATGAAGGAGTTCTGCGAAGAGGTTGGAAACCATTACCTGGTTTGGAGTGGGACAGAAGATCACACCTCCCAATATTTACTTTCTCTTTCTGTTATTTCTTCTTAACATCAAAGGCATGGTAGATAAGTATGAAGGAGAAGTGGAGAACTGGGAAGAACAGGCTCAACCTCAATTTTTTTTTTTAAAGGTAGCTTTGGACTATCACAGTCCACAAGCCAACTGCCCTCTTTTCATTCAAATCTTGTTTAAGATCTGCTTCTATTCTAACACCTACAAGGCATTATTATTCCCTATTCTGTTAGGTTATTAAAGATATGATGAGGTATTCCAATATTACCGTTCCATCTAAAGTGACTTAAGACCAGCACAGAAAAGCAGATATCCTTATACTTCAAATATCTTGTCTATGGCATGTTTTTTTGAGCAGGCATGGTGCAGGCACCTACCCTGGAGATCTTCAAGAAGAGACTGGATACACACCTTGCTGGGGTTATTTGACCCCAGTAGTCTTTCCTGCCTAGAGCAGGGGGGGCAGGATCTGATGATCTCATGAGGTCCCCTTCCAGCCCTAAGCATCTGTGAATCTGTGATTGGCTTGCTTCCTTCTAAGCTGCACATTGGGCCAACTTCTGACTATAGAGAGTCCCAGTGAGACTATCTAGTGTCTTTAGCCAACAATACTGATTTATTGTTTTCTCCAGGATCCAGTATTCTAGATTGTTAGCAGGTAAAGTCTGATGTTTCATTTAAAAATACTTGAAAGAGACTAGAAAACTTTTCTTCAGCATATGTATTAATTTCACAAGATATATTTTTCCCCAGTATAAGATGGCATTTTCTCTTTGTTTGTCCCATTCAGCAGAAGTTCAGAGATTCACTTTCAGAGATGACAACTTCAACACCTCTCTAAGCCCCAATCCTTACCCCTCAAGAAAAGGTACTTGAGAGGAATCAAACACTTTTTCACTTACTTTGATCTATATGGTACATCAGTTCAATCAGAGACATCATACTGTTTGCTTCTTCTCTGTGGATTTCCTTATCTCTATTTTAGTTTAAAATTTTCCTTTATATATTTTTTTTTATGAAAAGGAGTCCTCTAAAGACAAAGATCTGTGAAATTATGAATTCAGTAGCTGATAGATACAGACACTGTCCAATGTTAACCTTTTGCTGCAATAGGACAGTTGTGATTTATTAAAAATGTGTGCTAGGAGGAATATTACAGTGCCATCTTAATTAACACTGGAGGCCAAACTACTGCAGGGTAAAGCTGAGGAAAGGTGGTGGCTTCTTTATCCATGCATCAAATATATTTGTAAGGGACTGAGGTGTGAATGGCCATGATAGGTCACCTGGGTGGTGAGGGCATGGTCCAGAAGTTGGGATCAGGATCCAGGACCACAATGCCAAAGTCAGATTGCAGAACCAAGTTCAGAAGCCAAAGTCAGAAGACAGTCAGGAAAAAAAATGCATACCTTCTTTCTACAGTGCACCTAGAGGAGCTGGCAAAGATTGTGTGTGAAGACCCTTTAATTGGGGATTGAGCAGGAGGTTGGACTAGATGACATCCTGAGGTCTCTCCCAACCCTATTTTTCTATGATTCTATGACATAACTCTGACAAAGAGAAGAGGAGGATGATTGCTGTTGCTGATTATAACAGGAGTGACACCATAATGCATCATAGTCTGGTTTTAGAACCACGGAGTGGAGTGGAGAAACTGATTGTAAGGAACCAGATCTTGGGCATCATTATTGGTTCCTGATTTTGGTTTGGCAAATCCTGACTTCAGCTTCTTGGTCCTGCCATCATCACCACCTAGGTAACTTAAGTCAAGGGCTAGAATCATGTTTGAGTGTGGAGTCCTGAGCGACTAGGAGTATAGCACAGCAACCTTGCTTTGATAGCTTATTGCATTTATATAGCTCTGTGAGCATGAGGCCCTCGGAGATGACTGAGCCTAATCCCAACTACTTCCAGTTGTATGTCTTGAGGCTGGATCCTTCCCAGTTGTATCTGGGCTCATTGTAGTAATATTCCCTTGAATTTTCACTGTTACTGCAGACCGTTTTTCTAGGGTTTGGGCCATATAAGAGCAGGTAGCAACATTAGTCTAATAACCAGGATATTTATTTGAGACATTTCTCTCTTCCCTTTCTATGGAGGGTGGTATAGTCAAACAGGTCTTTTCCACTATCTATCTTGTATGACCTTCAGCTATTATAGTCATGTATTTCTTGGGTCACAGCAGGGTGCTCATCCTAGTACAATGCAGAAAACTGGACAAATACTCTCACTTCTAACTTTGTTGTCATGCTTGCAAAGTGATTGGCATGCATATTTATCATTGCCAACTCTTGCCAGTTTAAACACTGGTCTCACAATGTATCTTTCTTCAAGACACAGGTAAGAACAATTTGATTATGTGAGAACCTAAGTTTCTTCATAAAAATAGAAAGAAAAGAAAAAGAAAAAAAACAACCATGCTCAGCCCTCATATTTTCAGGGTAGATCATGAAAATGTAATTCCCAAACATTCAAGTCAGAAGGAAAAGAAAAACAATCCTATATATTATATAAAACTCACTATTATGTTCAATCACTCTGGTATGTTTAGGGTTTGCAATAACTTACAAAATTGCAAGGCCTTGCATCGAATACCTTGCAATGCAGTGCTTGCATCGAATCCTGGGGATCAAATGAGAGGACTGCCAGACTAGCGCGAGCTTCCTCCATGAAGCTGCATCCACCAGCATCGAAGTCTTGTTTTTGAGAAATCAGCTCCAATGCATGGGCCACTGCATTTGGATGTCCAAGAACCACCTCCCTCACCAGATTCTCTTCTCCCAGCTCTCCGTTGGCCAACCCTCAAAAGGCAGCCAATGGAAACAGTACAAAGACGCATTCAAGGTCACCCTCAAGCATGGAGGCATGGACACCAATGGCTGGGAGGAATAAGCTGCTGACCGTTTGGCATGGCACCACCTGGTCCACCAAGGCATACCCCACTTCAAGGCCCAATGACCCGATACCAAGGTAGAATGGCTTCAGTGGAGGAAGGAGAAGGCGGCCAACCTGGGGCTGTGAATCCCACTCCTCCATGCAACAACATACCCCCATTGCCAAAGAACTTGTGCATCCAAAATTGGGGTTCTCAGGTGACTGAGGAGCCATCAAGCCTGATGGACATCATCGTTGACTTTGAGGGACTGCTGCCACAGCTGAGTTAAAGGTTCTTAAAAATATGATGTCAATGAGTTGTTCCCTAGACACCAGGGATAAGACAGGTGGGGGATGGAGGGGAGGGAAGAGTACAACAAGGAAGATTTAGGATGCATGTTAGCAAAAGCTTTCAAACTGTTAACGTGGTAAAATATTAGAATAGATTATGTGGGGAGGGCATGCAGTTTCTTTCACTGAACATTAAATAACAGATTAAACATTTTCTTCGCTTAGATATGTTTGAACCTGCCTCAGGGCAAGGGGTTGAATGAAATCTCCAGTACCCAATACTAGAAATATAGGATTGGTGGTATCTTGAATTGTCACAGAAGACACCCACCATATATAATGATCTTTACTAAGCATGCAGAGAGGCCAGCATCAGGTGCCAAAGCTCTATTTACTTGAGCAAAAATATTTAGGAGTTTATGGACCTGTCACAGGGCACTGAAGTCCTTGCTTCTATAGAAGGACAGGTGTTGGTTGCTGGGGTAACCACAGGGGTCAGCTGACCAGGAGGGGGCAGGGCCTGGCATATATAAACAAGCCAGGCAGACACCAGAGTCAGTTCCCCTCTGGCAGCCAAAGAGGTTGGAGCAGGCAGTGAAAAAAACCCGATGGCCAGGAACAGCTCTCGTGTGAGGAGAGCAGGTGGAGGAAACCCTGGTAGGGATTTGAAAGGGTAAGCTACCAAATGGTTTAGGGCCGCCTTTTAGCCAGGAGGCTTCATTTGAATTATAGCCAGGTGGCATCTTATTCTGTTTGTTGTATAAGACCGGAGGACCGGGTGAGGTGATAAGGGGTTGGACGAGGCCTCATAGGAGCTCCCCAGTAGCGTGGGGGTTCCTGGTGCCAGCGAGTGCACAGCAGTCTGGTGCCAGCAAGGACACAGTAGTGAGGGGGTGCACTGACCCCAACCCTGAGAAGGGGGGTTCAGTGGATTGAGGGCCAGGTAAGGCCGAGGCCACCTGAGCCCAATTATGGGAAGTCCCAGTGGGGTGTAAGACCCGGAAAGGGGGTCTGGAGGCCAGGCACGGCTAAGGCCACCTGAGACTCGGGTGTGGGAAGCCCCAGTGGGGTGCAAGACCCCGAAAGGGGGACCGGGGGCCAGGCACAGCTACAGCCACCTGAGCCCTGATTGCGGGAGTTGCGAGGCAAGGCCCCAGTGTGGGCGGGAGTTGCGGAGACAGGCCCCAGTGCGGGCGGGAGCGTGAGCAAGGCCCCAGTGGGGCAGTGTTGTGAGGGAAAAGCCCCAGGGAGGGCGATTGTATAGTGATCGCGGGTAAAAGGCCCAGAACGGGCAGCAGCCGTGGGAGAAGCTAGGGAGTGCCCATGAGGGTGCATAGGCGAATAGCCCAGGGGGCGCACAAGAATAGAAGCCCAGTGAGGGCATGCAAGAATAAGAGCCCAGAGAGGGCAGGAGTATTCCATTAAGCCCCGGAGAGGGCGCGAGCAGAGAGAAGCCCTGGAGAGGGCGAGCGTACAGAGAAGCCCTGGAGAGGGCGTGAGCAGAGAGAAGCCCCGGAGAGGGCGTGAGCAGAGAGAAGCCCCGGAGAGGGCGTGAGCAGAGAGAAGCCCCGGAGAGGGCGAGCGTACAGAGAAGCCCTGGAGAGGGCGTGAGCAGAGAGAAGCCCCGGAGAGGGCGTGAGCAGAGAGAAGCCCCGGAGAGGGCGTGAGCAGAGAGAAGCCCCGGAGAGGGCGAGCGTACAGAGAAGCCCTGGAGAGGGCGTGAGCAGAGAGAAGCCCCGGAGAGGGCGTGAGCAGAGAGAAGCCCCGGAGAGGGCGTGAGCAGAGAGAAGCCCCGGAGAGGGCGAGCGTACAGAGAAGCCCTGGAGAGGGCGTGAGCAGAGAGAAGCCCCGGAGAGGGCGTGAGCAGAGAGAAGCCCCGGAGAGGGCGTGAGCAGAGAGAAGCCCCGGAGAGGGCGAGCGTACAGAGAAGCCCTGGAGAGGGCGTGAGCAGAGAGAAGCCCCGGAGAGGGCGTGAGCAGAGAGAAGCCCCGGAGAGGGCGTGAGCAGAGAGAAGCCCCGGAGAGGGCGAGCGTACAGAGAAGCCCTGGAGAGGGCGTGAGCAGAGAGAAGCCCCGGAGAGGGCGTGAGCAGAGAGAAGCCCCGGAGAGGGCGTGAGCAGAGAGAAGCCCCGGAGAGGGCGAGCGTACAGAGAAGCCCTGGAGAGGGCGTGAGCAGAGAGAAGCCCCGGAGAGGGCGTGAGCAGAGAGAAGCCCCGGAGAGGGCGTGAGCAGAGAGAAGCCCCGGAGAGGGCGAGCGTACAGAGAAGCCCCGGGGAGGGCACGAGCTCAGAGAGAAGTCCCGGAGAGGGCGAGCGTACAGAGGCAAGCCCGGAGGACGTCCGCAAGGGCGCGGGCAATAGTAATTTGACCCAACAAAGTCCGGTACACCTGAGAGGCTTGGGGCATGGTATTAGGGATGGTAGGAGCCATGCATAGCCCTTAAGGCTGGGTGCGCCAAATCAAACTGTACAGAACAGGGGCCAGGAAAAATAAGAGCACCGTGTCCAAGGGGACAGAAGGCAGCTTCCCTTATAAAACAGATACCATTGAAGACGTGGTGGGTGAGAACGAGGGTGCTTAATCGCCAACTTGGCACGGTAGGGGGCGCCAGGAGAGATCACAGCCACTCCCAGGTTCCTGCCCTGTGACAGGACCCTAATAATCTCAGTCCTCATGAAACCTGAAACTTTTTGTTAAGTTCCTCTGGGAAGCAAAATATTTCTTCAGGTTCCTAATGTATTTTGTAAAGGAGATTTGTTGACACCCTCATATTTGAAAAAAAAAGTTTAAGATAATCTCACAAAAAGGTTTAGTGATTGCGCCAAATGGTTGAAAACAGATGACTAAAAATCTTTAATAAGACTACAATTTTTCTTCCTGCTTCAAATCTTGTTTGTATTACATCTCTGACTGTACTGATTATCATGTAGAGCAACAATTCCACCCTTGTAAGGTGCTTGTAAAAACAACACTTCTGCCTCAGAAAGTGATAAATTAGTTCCACAGGTACAGGTTAGGTCAATTGGCAGGCACCTGCAGATAGCCCAGGCAGTCTGCTGCCTGGAAGGGGGAAGGGCCCTGGGAGAATGAAAGCCTGAAGCTTGGGCTAGTAGGCTAGTCTCTCCCTGGCAGCAGGGCTTCTAAAAGTCCTCCAGACAAATAGCAATGTGAGTTCTAACCAACAAGCAGGACCCTATACCTGGCAGGGGAGACACCATGACCACACAGGCAATTTTTCCAGGGCAAGACCTGTTAGAGCAAGGGTCTGTTCTTAACAGAGCAGAGAACCCATGCAGTATCCCCCTGCATTGCAGCGGCAGGGAGAGCAATATCAAATTTGGACTCTGGGCATCTGAGGACTCAAGAGAGACCAAGATATGGTGATCTACGCTGAGATCACAAGAAGGGCTGCTCCCCCAGAAAGAGGAGCTGGAAGTGAGGGCCTACCCAGTCAGCTGCAGAGTGAAAGGGTCTGACTAGTGAGACCACTGCCTTCCAAATGGAATGAAGAGGGAAGAGTTCAGCTGTATGATCCAGAGAGAGACGTTCCAAGTGAAGATGGAGGACCTCATCTACATCTCAAAATGCAAGTCCTCTCCTGATTTGCAGGTGGGGTTCAGGAGTCCTGGGGCTAGGCAGGAGTTCTGGCAACAGCTCCAGGGAGTGGCTGATAACCCCATGTTAAAATACTAACCGAGGACTATGCCGCTGCTCAGGGAGATGTGGATGCCCCCAAAAGGGAACAGCCTGGGGGCCCAGTGATGGGACCCCACCAGGCAGGATCCAGCCAGGGCCAACAGGGTGAAAGCACATGGAGTCTCAGTCAGGAATCTTGGACATGGGACTCCAGGGAGATAGTGTGCTACAGATGTGGGGAGAAAGGGCATGTATCCCAATTTTGCCCACAGAGGTACCCGATGAGACACCTATGGATAACTCCCATGATGAGAAGATGGATTACAGCTTCGGTCGGCATAAAGGGCCAAGTCGCCAAGACAAGCCCGTGGTCAAGGTTAAGGTAGGGGACACCATTATCCCTGCTGTGGTCGACACCAGTTGCTCACAATCAGTGATCTGGGCAGACCTATTCCTATCTCATCCAGGGAGCCCCAAGAGCCCCGTGAGCATGGTCTGCATCCATGGGGCCTTGTACACCTATGAGTATCAGCATGTCCGGCTTCACAGTGCTGGGTCGCACAGAAGAGGTTGTCGTGGACCTTGATGAAACTTTCCCATGCCCTGTGCTCTTAGGAGTAGATTGGCCTCATTTGGAGGAGGCGGTCACCCGGATCCTAACCAAGAGAGGTGGCAAGTGGGGAAAGGACCCAGGGCAGCTTGCTTTGGGACTCTGGAGGAGGAGGAGGGAGAAAACCTAGATATTGAGAAAATTATAGGAGGTGGTTACTTCTGAGGTGAACAAAAACAAGAGCCTCTGTTCCAGAACATCTGGCAGTCCAAACTGGCCAAGGATGAAGGAGGGGGGATGGACCCCTGGAAAGTAAAACAGAGTCCTTGGTTTGAGGTTAGAGGGGGCATCCTCTATTGGGTGGAGGACCAGGCAGATGGGGAGGAGACGCACCAGATTCTGGTTCCCCAGAGGTACTGGGAGGCCCTGCTGTGGAAAGCACACATGCTCCCCATGGGGGGACATTTGGGCTGAGGTAAAACCAAAACATACCTGAAGTGGTGAGTTTTCTGGCCCAGCCTCTATAACACGGTGGAGAAATTTTGCGCAGAGTGCCCCGAGTGTCAGAGGATGGGAAGGGTGAAGCCATCTAAGGTCTCTTTTAATGCCCCTGCCCTTGGCAGGGCAACCTTTTGATCAAATCACCCTAGATGTAGCAGGACCATTTCCCTGAAGCTGAGCACAGTACCAATTCATCTTGGTAATTATCGACTAAGCCACCCACTTCCCTGAAGCTGTCCCTTTAAGGTCGGTGACAGCCACTGTGATAGCCAGGGCCCTTCTGAAGTGGATTATGTGGGTGGGAATTCCCTGAGAAATGCTAACTGATCAGGGAAAGAACTTCATGTCCAAGGTCCTGAAGGGGATATGCCAAACCCTGAAGATAAAGCAGCTCCAAACCTCCGTATATCATCTGCAGACAGATGGTTTAGTAGAGTGCTTTAACCATACCTTGAAGGGGATGATCCAGGCCTGCATACAAGGAGACCCATGAGGGTGGGATGCAATGATACCCGCTCTACTTTTCTCCATCAGGGTGGTGCCTCAGGCCTCCAATGGGTATGTACCATTTAAGTTAGTCTATGGTCGCAGCCCGCGAGGATTGCTGGATGTAATATGCGAAAAGTGGGGAAAAGGGACTGGAGACCTGGCACAGCCATGAGCCATGATCAATTTTCAGGAAAGGCTGAAGAAGGCCTGAAAGAATTTGGGCCACAGTCAAGAGAAGCAGAAACAACATTATGATTCATGAACAGCTGAGAGAGAACTTCAGGTAGGAGACGGTGTTGGTGCTACTCCCTGGTAACTCCCACAAGCTCTTATCCCAGTGGCAGGGACCATTTCAACCAATGAAGTGCACGGGACTGGTGAATTACAAGGTCCTCCGGACAGAGCCCACCTGAAGGAGGCAGATTTATCACATCAATCTGTTATGTAAGTGGCGCCAACAAGAGGGGTGGCTGATGAGAGGACCAGACTGATTAGAAGAAGGGAAAGAAGCTGGGATGACCCTAGAGCCGACAGGCCTCCCAGTAGTACCTGGGATCGATTACCACTTAAGACCAGGGCAGCAGGAGAATTTGAGGGCCTTGATAACTGAGTTTCAGGATGTTTTTAAAGAGGTGCCAGGGGAAGCATGGGGTTTAAAACACCAAATCCAAATCCAAACCCCACCGGGGTGAATAGTATGCAACCACTGGAGCAGGCTGCCTCGCCACCTCTGGCCTGCAGTCAAGCAGGAAATCAATCAAATGAGAAAGCTGGGAATCATTGAAGAATCTCAGAGCCCATGGAGGAGCCCAATGGTGGTAGTCCCAAAGCCAAATGGCTTGATATGCCTATGCATCAACTATTGCAAGGTGAATGAGATTGCAACATTTGATGCCTTTCCTATACCACAGGTGGATGACATGCTGGAAAGAGTTGGCCAAACCTCGTATACATCTACCATGGACCTGACTAAGGGTGATTAGCCCGCCATGGCCAGTATAAATCTGGCCATGGGGCAAATGCACTTTGCCTTCAGGCACTGGAGGATGGATGAGGGACCATCAGGACATCAGCAGGAGGAAGACGAGAAGCTTAACCTGTGATCCAGAAGGAAGTCAGGATCCTGAGACTCTGGATGACATAGCAGGTCAGCTACAAGATGAAATACTTCCCCACTGCAACTACTCCAGTGAGTGTGGAGAAGGACCACAGGGCTCCAGAAAGCAGCTCTGCAAGAAATCCTGAGAGGGAGAGAGTCCCCAGGATGGCACACAGGTGGCAGGAACTAGATGGAGCCACTGGCTCATTGGGATAACCAAGATGCCAAACAGTGATCCAGACGGTGAGGGAGCAGCTCTTGGCATGAGACGCGAAGACGCAGAGAACGCGCTCTGTGCGCAAGGCAATTAGCAACAGAGACTGTGGTAATTACAAAGTATTTATCAGGCATCTGGCACTGAGTTCTCTGATCAGCTGCCCTCACTAATGAGGTAATTAGTGAAGATATTGTTACACTGCAAACTCCTGCTGTGCAAATAAAGGCTACTCTGTAGAGTTTACTACCTGGGTGGCATTGGTGACTCCTTGCTCTGATATTACCACTGAATCCTTCTCCTTTTCCTTTCTATCTAAGTCATGGCAGGTGAGTCTGGGGGAGAGAGAGCTAAGATTGACCCCTCCACACACACTCGGAGCAATGCCTCTTTATCTCCAGGCCAACCTGGGGGGGACAGCTGGAAGGAGGCAGAGGAGTATGGAAGCTGAACACCAACCTCCTGGAAGATGAGTGGACCAGGCACAGCTACAAAGAGTACTACATGGGCTGGAGGACCCTCTAGGGCTTGTACCAGAACCAGACTGAATGGTGGACCAGTGTTAAAGAGAGGACCAGGGGCTTTTTCCAGCAAGCAGGCGAAGCAGTCCGAGTGCCTGACTTGTACGTTACAGGACCTGCACAGGCAGGCGGTGGCAGCCTGGGATGGGAAAGAGGCCATGCGGGAGGTGAAGGCCCAACTCAGTGCCTGGTATCAGGAGGAGGCCAGAAAAAAGATCTTCCAGGCCAGGGCCCCCTGGATGGAGGAAGGGGAGGAGCTTACTTCTCTAGGCTGAGGAAAAGCAAGGAGGAGGCCATGGTGTGCCTGAGAGATGGAGGGGGAGTGGAGCACTGGTCGAAGGGCAGCATGCTGGCAACAGTGGCTGCCTTCTACCAGGAGCTCTATGCCGAGAAGCCGGTGGACCTGGAGGTCATGCAGCTGTGCCTGTGAAGTCTCACCTGGACCATCAGGGAGAATGAGCAGTGGGAGCTAGAGGAGGACTGGACACCAGAAGAACTCCAGAGGACCCTCTGGAGTTTCAAGAATGGTAAGACTCCTGGGCTGGACACCTATCCAAGGAGTTTTACCTCACATTCTGGGATTTGGTGAGCCTGGACCTGCTGGAGCTCTTCTGAGAGTACAAGAAGGGTCTGAGGGAGGAATTGAAGAACTGGAGGCTGATCATCCTCCTGAACTTTGATTACAAAGCTGCTGGCCAAAGTCTTGGCTGAGCTATTCAAATCTGTCCTAGGTGCGGTCATTCACAAGGACCTGTCATGCAGGATGCGAGGACATAAGATCCATGGAGCCCTGGTGCAACTGAGAGAGACGCTCCAGCCACAGAGGGAGAGAGGATAGAGTATTACTATCCTAAAACTAGACCTGAAGAAGGCCTACAGCAGAGTGTCCCACCGGCTCCTGTTCCAGACGCTGGAGTGGATGGGAGTCCCTCCAACTTTCATCAGCTGATTCAGGACCCTTTACACAGTTGAGAGCAGCGACCACTTCCTCTGAAGGGCTAGGCCACACTGTCCCAACTCTGGATCATGACTGAGCCATACCCCCTTCCCCCTCTGTGGGGCTGCACTGAGGCCTGGCCATGCCCCTTCCTCCCTATCAGGGATGGAACATGCCCTCCCCTCTTGTGGGGCTGGGTTGGGGCCTGGCCTCTCCCCTTACCTTCCATTGGGGCTCAGCCTTGCTCGCTTCCCTTCCTGCAAGCCAGGTTGGGACTTGGCCATGCCCCCTCCCCCTCTCCTGCAGGGTTGGGCCACATCCCTCTCCAAAGGTCTGGGTCAAGCTCTTTTCCCCTGAAGGGCTGCACTGGGATTGGCCTACCCCTGCCCTCTGCCCTTGCTCCCCTGGATGCTGGATCAGGAACAGTGTCTGGATCCAGCCTGTGGATGGACCGAGCACTACCAATCCGGCCCATCAGGCAAACAGGTTGAGCACCACTAATATAAAGAAGTTGTGGAATCTCCATCCTTGGAAATTTTCAAGAGCAGGTTAGACAGACAGTTGACTAGAATGGTTTAGTCAGGGATGATACCGCCTTTAGCTGGACTGGATGATCTTCCAGCCCTATTTTCCTATGATCTGATGATCCTACACCTGTACATTACACTTGTTCTACTCCAAATTATGCCTGACCGATGTGACAGAGTTTATTTCAGTTTCTGGTAATCAGTTTCTTTTTTGCCAGTAGGAACTTCACTTTAAATTAAAAATGCTAAATGACCAACAACACAGTGATTAATCAAGCAATACACTGATCAGGACACTCAGAGGATCCTTAAGAACAGCAAGGCCCATGCTGTTCCATCACTGAGACTCTTCTTTTGACATCAGTAATTGCAGTATGATCCATAGTGCCTTAATGCTAGTAGTCACATCTCCCTCTAGTGGCAGATACTAGCATTTCTGACAGCTTTTCTCCACATGGACTCACTGTATCAGGAATCATCAACTTATGACCTGCTGCCCACATCTCACCCACAGAACCTTTCAATCCAGCCTGAAGATGAGGGCTTCAGCTGAAAGCACTCTCCCCAAGCCACCACAGGGAGAAGGGCTGACTACAGGGGCTCTTCCCATGTTGTTGCAGAAACAAGTTATGGCAGAGGCAGAATCCTCCCCTCTTGTGGGGCTGGGTTGGGGCCTGGCCACTCCCCTTACCTTCCATTGGGGCTCGGCCTTGTTCGCTTCCCTACCTGCAGGCCAGGTTGGGACCTGGCCATGCCCCCTCCCCCTCTCCTGCAGGGTTGGGCCACATCCCTCTCCAAAGGTCTGGGTCAAGCTCTTTTCCCCTGAAGGGCTGCTCACCCACTCACTTGCCTCTGATTCAGGGTGGGTCATTCTATTGTGCAGTCAGAAAAGGTTGCCTACCCTTGCCCTGTATCATGAATTATTTTAAGTACCCAATGCAAGTCCTGTAGTTTATCAAGCTGAGAAACAGAAGAGATGGAGGGCATCATTAGAGCTGGCCCCTGAAAGCAAGTTTCTGCAGCTTTTCAGAGTTGCCGTCTTGGCCCAGCAGGAAATTGGCCAGGTAAATTATTCTTCCCTCAGTTTCTGGGTGTGGGGTAGACAGAAAATTTAGTATTCCCACTGAAGTACAGATGTCGTTGGAGTTCAGTCTACAGAACAACCCAAGAATCTTCAGTTTGGAAGTTTATTGGCAGCATTTTGATGACTCAAACGCCTACAAGATTTCCCCGTTTCAAAATGAAATACTACAACTACTAAACTGTAGTACCATTTGCTCTTTAAATATATAGCCTGTGCCTTTAGAAAAGGGACTGTTCCCTTAATGGATTAGAATGTGGCCAGTGAAGTTGGTGTCTTAAGGTAGTGGTAGTATAATTTGGAGTCAGATCCCTGTTACTGCTGAAAAGCTATTGGAAAGCTGACATGGTCCCCTTAAAGCTTGAACATTTTGGGCCAGGAGGAGCCAGAGGCCTGAGAGGGAGCTTAAAAGGGGAGCCAGAGAGAGAACCAAGTAGCAAGGACCACTATCAGAGAGACTGCAGAGACAGTAAGGGACTCCTCCACCAGATGGACAAGAGTGGGTCATGTGGCTGGAAAAGGGGAAGGGCTAGTGAGTATAAAAGCCTACCTTAGGGGAGAGAGGAACAGTCGAGACCAGACTGCAGGAGAAGATGGATTTCCCTTGTGAGATTAAGGGAAGGCCGTGGTGGACAAAGTGATTAGACCTCAAAGGGGGAACAAACCTCAGTTGGAATTTTTGGCTCAAATACCAAGCCTGAGGGGCAAAACCTTATGTTACAGATTGTGTCTATTTACATTGATGTGGGGATGAGCCTAAGTTGAAATTTCAGTTCAATGGGTACCTGGTGGGCTGGAACAGCTATAAAGGGAAGATGAAGAGTCTGCATAATAACACGATCATACATCCTGGTTTGGCTGGGATAGTCCCAGATTTTGGAGGCCAGTGAAAATTAAAAAGAGCATCCCAGGCACAGAGCAGGAAGGCAGAGTGGCACAAGTTGTGAAGTAGGAAGACCTAGCAGGCATTTGCCTAAAATTTGCCTAAAATAAGCTAACTTGATTAGTGGAATGACCATTAAGAAGGGAATGACCATTAAGAAGGGAAGATGATTGTTAACACCTGTGAAGTAAAGAACAGTGGGTCATTAATGGGCCATTGACTCTTTTAGCTACTTGAAAAGTAATACCAGAGCTGCATCCCGCTCCCTCCCTCTGCCTGCAGCAGTGTCCCAGATTTCACATTGTCCTGTATGGTCGCCTTATGCATAACGGGATGCTTGATATCCTGTGAGAGAAACTCTTATCACAGAAATATCCTAGAAGATGCAGGCATAAAAGCACCAAGACTGGAACCTGAGCTGGGTGTCTGGGGCCTAAGGGGTAAGCTGTGGGTTTGTAAAGCCCAAGGCTTTGGCTTCTAGACCTTGGAGGGACAGAAACAAGAAGGTATTTTATGGATTGGGAGAAGGGGCTTAAGGCAGAAGGACTCCAAGGTCAAAGCAACTGTGGGCCCCAAATGGGTCAGACTCTTGAATCAAGCTGGATAAATTATGATTGACACAAGATAACCTGGGGGCCAGTGAGTACCAGAAGTCCTGCCAGTCCAGTGGTATGTGGTCATCAGGTACTTCCCCTTTCCACCTAGCTTAGAGGCAAGACACCTCTCCTATAACTTTTAACAGCAAGGTGTGCAGGTGAATTGGAGGTGGGAAGTTTATGAGGCGACCAGGAGCAACAGGCGACCAGGACCTGCCATAGCGAGATAGAGGACCCCCTTCTGCTTGAGTCCTGCCACATGTACATACACCTAATCTCTCAAACCAAACCTCCAGTGAAAGTTTTATGGGAGATTTTCCAAGGAATTGTGTCTAGCACTAATGTTTTCCGATAGGATATCCATCCTAAATAAGCATTGGTGGCACAACTCAAATAAATAATCTTTCCCATCACCAAGATGTGTTCTTACTTTCTAAGCATAAGAAGGAAGGGATTGTTCTAAAAAACTGGCAACAGTAGGTAAGTACCTTGCATTAGGTGATGGACTCCGAGGCTGGGCTGTGGTCCTGGAGGTGCACATGGAGATCCAGTCTCTTTTTGGGCCTATGCAGGAAAGCACAGGATGTTGTCAAAAAAGGCTACTAACTACTGATCTAAAACCTAGGGCATCACCAAGATCATTGCATTGGCTCAACAAAGTGTATGATAGAAGTTTTAAAGAACTCTAAGTTCAGAGAAAACGGTGGTAATGATCCGCTTTTCCCATTCCACTTCACAGATATTAAAGATGGTCTCACCTAGGGAAAGCCTCACTATCCAATTTAGGAAACTCTGTCCTGACTATAGTTTTCTACATCAGTTTTAATATCAGGAGGAACCAAGTAGTAGAAAAAAGAACCTT
>NW_017729022.1:78208656-78213443 GCF_001723915.1 Gavialis gangeticus
GAAAGCCTCACTATCCAATTTAGGAAACTCTGTCCTGACTATAGTTTTCTACGTCAGTTTTAATATCAGGAGGAACCAAGTAGTAGAAAAAAGAACCTTTTGGAAGGCTCAAGACAAAACAG
The DNA here is from genome assembly GCF_001723915.1 of Gavialis gangeticus. NCBI lineage: Eukaryota > Metazoa > Chordata > Crocodylia > Gavialidae > Gavialis > Gavialis gangeticus. Next base: position 78,208,779 of record NW_017729022.1, read on the forward strand.
AGATTTTTTATGGAGTCAAAAACACATTGCTAGTGAGTGCAGAGCTGTCTGACATATTTTTCATCTGAAAAACACAGAAATTGAAGAAGTCAAAAAGACAACACTAAAGAATTCACCAGCAAGAGGCAAGTCCTGTCATTTGAAAGAGCTGGCGGCAGTCAGTGGTAGCATGGTTAGGGATGCTCACTGCTAGTAACAACTGAATAATAATGCTGACAGTTCTGTTATTAACTTATCATGCTTCTAGATGGACTATGATCACTCCTTAGTCGCTGTGTGGTAGCAGCTGAGTAGTAGTGGTAGGTTGTAACTGGACTTAGTACCAAGTCCCAGGTCCATCCCAACCTAAGGGGACCATCAAGTTATCACAGTTATGATGCACAGAATGTTTGTAGCCAATGGCATGCAAGGGAGCAATGTAACTAGCAACACAACAGCTAGCCACCTTTGATCTTCCAGCCTGATGATCAATACCAAGTCTCCCTTGGGTCAAGTGGGGATGACTTTTGGCACAGGCATCTAAAGCAGTGCTCAAATTCATGCCTATGTAGCCATACCAGAACACTTTAACCACTCTGCCAATATGCCCTGAATATAATGCACTATGTCACGCTGTACTTCTTGATAATGGAGAGGAAGCACAGGAGAAACAGAACTCAGGAGAATCATTCCCAATGCATAATATTTATACTTGCAAATAGCGCAATGCATAATATTTATATTTACAAATAGCACAATCACCACTTTCTTGGTTATCAGAGATGGAAAATAAAATGCTGCTAACTGGTAACGAAGCAGACTCTGAACTTGAGCTTCCAAGCACTGTCTTACCTACATAGCCACTGAAGTCAGTAATAAATAGGGAGCTGGGTTTTCCATTTTCCATGGAAAAAATGCAGAAAAGTGTGCATTTACCCATTTGAAGCAGGAAATCCTGGATTTCCCTTTGCAGGCTGGCAGCATTCCAGCCTGCAAGGAAATGCTTGGGGCAGGGGGTGCCATGTGTGTGTGCACTTCCACACATATATTAGCTGGCAGTACAGCCAGGCAGGGTGGTATGAGCAGCCCTGGCAGCTGGACACGGGTAAGTCTAAGGAGGGAAGGGGGGCAGGTTGGATGGCCAGAGCCAGGGCTTGCGGACTGTCCAGGGGCTGTGTGGGTGGGTGGTGCACAGGTGCCTGCTGGTACTGGAGGAAGGTGTCCAGGTGCCATGGCTGTGGCAAGGCAGGAGAATCTCACGATAGGAAAAAAAAAAAAAAATCAAAGAAAAAAGCCCAGCACAAGGCAGACACAAGTAGCATGCACCAGGACAAAGAGGCCTGGCCCTCCAGTGCGATGCTCTGGCTGCTGGCCAGGCATCGGTAGTCCTCTATATTTGTGCCCCTGCTGCTCCATAGGGGGACTAATGCCACAGCCAGGACACACTGCCACAGCCAGGACTATAGTTATACTAAAACAGCAAGCCCCTCAGCTCTTGCATGATAGCAGTGGGAGTGGGGAAGAGCCCGAGGAGTGAGCTGGGGTGTCACGCATGTTGGCAAAGGCCTCACCACCAGGCATCACTGCCATCTGAGGCCAGTTCTGGCTCTGACTCCCCCCCTCCCCCCTGCCTGCAGACCCAAGGCCCAGGAACTGCAGTCTCCCAGCCAAAGAAACCATCTATCACCACAACCTGGTAAGTCCCACACAGGGCATGGGGAACTGGGTGGAACACAAGTGCTGAGCCCCAGCTCCTGCTCCCCCTAGCTGAAGAGCTGGGACGAACTAGGAAAAGTCAAGTTGCCCAAAGTGACGTAATTTGTCCCATGGCAAAGCATACATTCAGGCATGTGTGCTGAGGCACAAATTTGTGCTACTACTAGCGCATGCCCCTGCATGTGTGGATGCAGCCAGAGGGATCATATGATGCAAAGTTCACTTGACAGCCTAATCACTATATACAAAGACTTTCACTAAGAGCTGACTCACAGCTTGCTAAACGAAACAGAAAAGGTGGATTTGATAATAAACCCAATAAAGAGATTTGCATCCATGTGTAACCTTCAAGACCAGGTAATAATATATGACTTGGCTTACAAATAGACAAATAGAGGAGGTTAACAGCAGCACACAAAGGGAGGTTATGTGTTGCACAGACTAAGCAAGTAGCACATTTACAATCTCAGTGAAAAGGCAAGGCAAAGTGGTACCTTTTAGATGAACTTATTCACAGTAGCATGAGCTTTCATAAGCAACTATGGAATCTGGAATTTTGGCAGAACAGCAGGCATAGATACCTTGTATGTTTTCTATTTCAACATCACAGAACGTATTATAGACCTCTTGCTGTAAAGCCCTAGTCAGCCAAAACCTCTTCTAAAGCATCCAGTGAAAGCCCCGTTTTCCAAACTTCAGGAGAATATTTGGTGTCAACAGCCACACAACTCCACATCCCTACATATCAATGACATACTCCAGCATATTGTTCCATTTCACCAATAGAAGTAAAAGGGCTGACAAGACACAGGATCTTCAGCATGTGGGTCTTTCAGGATAATAGGACAGCATTCAGGTTGTAGTTCTTGTAGTTTTCTTTTTAAACATATTGGACATGGCTACACAAGACACCGTACTGCGCCGTAGAGCTAATTACTGTGTAGTAAGCATCACTGTCTACACGTGCTTAACCTTACTGAGCAGTAATTTCCTCTACTCAGCAGTTGATTTACTATCTGCAAATGCAAGTAGCAAATTAACTGCCGAGTAATTACTGTGCATTGTGGCACATGTAAATGGCTGACTGGGAGCATATTTGCTCCGGGTCACCCCAGAAGTAGAGGGCAGGAGATTGTTCCCTGCCCCAGGGAGCTGTCTGCTGTTGGGGCGGGCTTCACCATTGCAACCCAGGCAAGGATAATGTCCCCCTGTGCCAGCAGCATGGAGCTCCCATCCTCCTCTCCATGATCATGGGGCTGGGGAGCTTGTTCTGGGTAGTCCCCAGTCAGCTCCTAGCTGCCCCACTGGTGGATTGGAGCAGAGCGCTGGGACCTGCCCCTTCCCTAGTCGGGGACTGTTTGGGGCAGTTCCCAGCCAGCTCCAGGCTACATGTGCAGACTTCCCCATGCAGTCCAGGACTGGCCAAGAACTATCCCAGTCAGGGGAAGGTCCCAGCTCCGTTCTCTCATCCACCAGTGGGGCAGTTTGCAGTGAGCTAGCTGCTAGGAATTCCCTGCCTAGCCAGGGACTTGCTGCTACCTGCCCCACCAGCAGATCAAGGCAAGGGGCTGGGACCTGCCCCTTCCCTGCAACTCTTTCCAGCCCCCTGCTCCCAATCAGGGAACTGGGGCTGGGAGCTTCCTGCTGTGGGGCTGTGGGGCTGAGGGGCATTTTCCCTGCCCAGGCTCTGGTGGCAGAGCCTACCCTGGAAGCAAACAGCTCTTGGAGGCAGGGCACAATCTCCCAGCCCCAACCAATAGACAGCTGTCTCCTGGCCCCGTGCTCCCTGCTAGACTCCTGGGCTAGACCAAACCAGGAAAGACTCACAAAGGGACAGTGAGTCATGAAGCAATATGGATGAAGAAATAGACCACACTTAAAATGCTTTAGGGAAATAGAACAGAGTCACTTCCAAGATTATACCTTTTTCTAACATGACATTAAGAGGTACCAAAGGGTTGTCTACCTTCTGCTTGGATCAGTATTATACCACCACAGTGTGGGGGCGTGAAGAAGGAGCATGACCCATCAGGGGCCACAGCAGATCGGGAGACTGACTTAACCTAAGGGCTCTAGCCCCGTGTGCCCGGATGCTGCTGTGTGTTGATGCTCTTCTAGCCAGTGTTTCCTCCAGATTGAAGGGGGAAACCCAGCATTGGCTCTTTTGAACTGGCACACCACTGGTGGGAACAGAGAAGATCAGAAGCAAGGAAGCTCCAGGACATCTGGGACCATAAGCAGTTGTCCCAGCAGAGCAAAGAGTGCTGCTGGCAACTGGAAGACAGGGAATAAACAGCCAGCACAACACCAGGCACCTGGAAGCCAACCTGACCCAGGAGCAGCCAGAAGGACTGCAACAGAAGCCCAGAAAGATTGACTCCATAACCAGGAGAGGAAGGAACAAGTGGGAGAATAATGGGGATGCAATCTGAAAGTCTGACTGAGCGAGGCCTGATTTTTTTTTTATTCTTCTATTATTGTGGGGATTTTTATTTCAGTGCTGCTGGAAGTGCAGCCTTGTCTTTTGAGTCTCTTTGAGAGAAAGTGATAAAAGGGCATACACAGTATCTCTAGTGAGTCAGCCATACATTTTGCTTTTGCTTTTGTTTGTTTGTTTGTTTTACTCCTCTTATAATGAAATATGCATCCTAGCTGGTGCCTTATTGAACTGTAACCAGTCCTGAGGGACATTGGACTAAGCTTGTTGAATTTGCCAGTCAATGAAGGTGGCAGGATAGGCCAAAAGACGCAACATGGTATTTTGTGGTGGTTCTTGAGTACAAACAAGTGGATCAAGGGCCTTAAGTCTTGGATTATTATGAAAGTGAGACCCGTGAGAAGGGATCAGCCAGTTCTGCATAGACTCCAAGTAGGAAACTCTATATCTGAATGAATAACAGCATCATCACAGTGGCAAGGGAAGGGGGTGTAGAGGAAGAAGGATCCCCCCAAAAATTCCACTAGGGTATT
>NW_017729022.1:78213454-78222460 GCF_001723915.1 Gavialis gangeticus
GAGGAAGAAGGATCCCCCCAAAAATTCCACTAGGGTATTCTGAGGTGTACTTGGTAGCCATGTTGGTCTGAGACAAAAAAGGCATACAAAAAATTAGAACTCGTGGTTCCAAAACAATACATTTTATTAGACCAAGTAGGGTATCTTGGCATTGCACCTATCTGTAGACTCTTCCACCTTATTTTATTTCATCAAGTCATGGTGCAGGAGATTGAGAGTACAGTCTAAAAGGCACAAGCAAGGAATGTAAGACAGACAGACCCCAGCCCTATCTGGTGAGTCCCCAACACACAGGGGTGGGAATCAGTAAGTCAGGGGCATCAAATGTGCCACCTACAGACCAGCTCTAGCCTGTGAAGCTGCTCCATCCAGGCCTCTGGGCTACTGGAGGTTGGGAGGCATGGCTAGCTGTGAGTGTGACCTGCCAATCAATGTAATAGCATCAGCATAGTCTCTCAGGTTTGAAACAGTGAAAAATCCAGATGTAGTTTCATCACTTCTGACCAGTCAAAGGAATGCAGACTATGAGCAATATTATTTGGAGGTTGAGGAAACCAAGAGACCTCAAGAGGCCAGTGAGTTAGCCCAACAAGAGTTCTATGCAGCTGTCCCTTAAAAGGTGATCTGAAGAGAATAAAGAACAAAAAGTTGCATTTTGTGTTCTTTTTCCTTCTCTGTAATAGCTGAGAAGGGCCTGTTCTTGTTTAAAAATATAAAAACTAATAATTTTTGTCATCCCAGAAAATTTTTTTAATCAAGTCTCCAAGCGAACACCCATTTTCTCATAAAGGTGCTCAGACTTAATTGTTCTTAGAGTGTGGCTAAATATTTTAAAACACTCCTCAGGAGAGCTAGAGAGATTCCCATCTGCTAAAACTGACGTTAAGTGCTCATTCACCACTAATCCAGAGGTGCGACAACTCCAGTACTCAATAGTTTTAACTTGCAAGTAATTCTAGAAGCACATCAAGTGTGAATATAATTACAGTCTGACAATATTACCACTTCTATTGTACTGAAATTCTGTTCCACGCTCCTTGTTCAGATAAGATAGAACTGTTCAATGTGAATACATCTTGAATTAACACTGCCAACAGATAATGGAAGGGGTTTGATTGGAAAATCCTTATCAAGGTAAAAGTGCTTGAGAACTGCAGAAAGAGTGCCTGGGAGAGCCAGCTACAGTTTTAGTAATGCCAATAATCAAAAGATGACAGCATCAAATTTTAGGTGTAAGGAAAAACAAAATAATAAAAAAGCTTGAGTAGTTCAGTTACCTCCACACACATTTCCTTCCAATTCCTTCTCTACATGTAATTTAAAAGTAATAGCATCAGATAATATCATCCTTGCATTTAAGAAAAATATTTCCAAATAAAAATGGAAATGTTTTTGTTAATTATTAAAAGCTGTAAATCAATAAAGTACAGCTGTAAATCAATAAAGCACCCTTTGTTGGGGTTTAAATATTATTCACTGTTTGAAACCTAAAGGAGATACAGAATTTTTTCTAGCCTATGAAATGTATACACTAGAGGAAAATATCCTGTAAAATGATGAAATTAGCATCTGATACTGAGGTAGGGTGATGTGGGAAATCTAGCTGTCATTGTAGATTTCTGGTGGAAGGATGTGGGGTACACAAAGCCTTCACCATGATTTGCCTTAAGTCACCCCATGGTCTGTGGCAGGATAGCAGATTTACAAAGGTCTTCTCCAAGTGAGTGTCCTTGGTACTGGGAAATCCTTTTTTCTCCAAAAACACAGGGCATATCCCTAAAGGGATTTAGATACCTTGCTGCCTACTGTAATTCACAACCACAAGTTAGGCAAAAGTTAGCAAGAATGGTCAACACTCTAGACTCTGCATAGAGTAATTTAACATACAAACTTTTCCTTCTAAAAATGTGTGTGTTCTTCCCTCCCATGACACATATTAAACCTTGATTACCTAGCAGGAATTTCAGTGTTTATGTACCAAAGTGCTGTCTTCAGGCTTCCTGCCATGAGTACAAAGTAAAAAAGTAACGTGCTTTATTTTATCTATCTATTTTAATGTTATTCAATTTTCAATATGAACAGATCTTTGGACAATGTACAGAAAAAGTTGTCAAGGAAAATGGATGGCCTTTGCAGCAGACCAGGAAAGAATTGGCAAGCAAGGGGAACAGCATCTGGTTGTCAAACAAAACAGTCATCTGATGTGCTTAGAACTAAATCAGTTGTTCTCAACCACACTTCAGAAAATGCTCAGCTTTCACGTGTTTTTTGGCTATGGAAAAACAATAGGGCAGGTCTTCTGTTGCAAAATCAGAAAGACCACAGCGGGTCAGAGTGTCTTTAACTATGAACTCCTATGTGAAATTCCTGGAAATATCTTTTGACTCATGTAGGTATTTACACACCTAACAGTGCTAAAATTGCACAGCACCCCACAGCACCCATAAAAGAATTTCACAGAACACCAGCGTACCTAGGGACTTTGGTGTGTAACTCCAAAATTACATTCTCTAAACCCTTATTCAACTGTAGCATAATACTGGAGTTGCATATGTTTTTTTCCAGTTAAGTTCTGCAAGTTTCTCTGTTCCCACTGTTGGATATGCACACATCACCCAAGCCCTCACATCCCAAATTGCTAAACACCTAGTTCACACTAAGGCCTGAGATGATGATAGGTAAATCAGGAGCTCTCTCATTTCTGTGGACCAATCGAGAAGGCATTTGTGGAACATACCTAACACCCCTTGCAGCAGATCAACAAGAAATGAAGGGGCAGCACAGCACCTATACAAAGCCAGATACACTGGAGAAAGGGGCACACAGGAGAAAATGGGGTGAATATGAGATGTACTGAGTATGAGCAAAGGACACCTTTGAGGGCTGACAGCAGACAATTTATCTAGACAGGAGGAAAGGTATCTGGCCAGGGACAGGAAACAGGGTAATTCAGGGAAGGGCAGAGGGCCGCTTACTGTGTTTTGGCAAGTCATCAAGGACTGCATGACAGATAGCCAGTGGCAGATAAATATTAATTTTCTAAATATTTTAAGTGCCCTGCAGGCTGAATAGAATGGCTTGGCAGGTCACATCTGGCCCGTGGGCTGCATTTTGCCCACCCCTGGCCAGTAATTGAATCAGGAGTGAGAAGGAGGTAGAGGAAAAGTCAGGAAGAGCTGACCTAGTCAGGCAGAAAAGGGAAAGAGAACCACAGACAATCCAGGAGAGGAAGCAGGGATCACCAGGTAGGAGGGAAAACAACTAGGCAAACTGGTAGGAAAATGGTGGACTGGAAGGCGAGTTTCAATAAATGTTACCACCCATAGACTCTTTCCTCTGAAGCCCATCCTATTGACACATAAGGAGAACCAGAGCTGGACAAAGGTTACTATCCCTCCAGAGATAACATTTCCTATTAAGACCGCACCACAACAGCCAAAGTCATGCCTTAGCTGTGCTAGTACAGGCCAGTATTGGCTTCCAGATCAGTCCAGACTACAGGCATTAGCTGATCCACTGCCCCAGAATACTACACCAGTTCCTTCATGAGATGCACCATAGACTATATACATAATCCCCAGATAATCCGGTCATTAGAGGGAGAAAAATACTCTGGAGCTTAATGGTGTCTCATGCTTCACTTCAGTCTTGGGAGCAGTCAGTAGTACATATCAGCCTCTGGAAGCCAAGGCAGTCTGCCCACTCCTACATGAACAAGGCATCAAACATATACTATGAACATGCTGTTCATAGCACATGCTTGTTGCCTTGTCTTGGAATTCCCAGAAAGACTTCATGGATATTGTAGCCAAACTTGTAAGGTCGCACCAGGATATCCACTTGTGGCCTCCAGCCATCTCAAATGCTTTGTCAAAGGAAATTCCCTCCATTCCTATGGCTGTTTGGTAAGCGACAGAGTTTTTTCTCTTTCTTTACATAGTCATACCCTGTTGGTGGCTCAGTACATACACTTCATTGTGCCAAGTGCAGCTTCTTCAGACTACTAGCAACAACAGGCTTGACAGTCTGATCCAAACTGGAGAAAAAATGTGTGCAGAAAGTGATGTCCTTAACTGTGAATTTGACACAGTACCTTCACACTTCATCTAATTAGAAGGTTGGAGCTCTGTTTAAAACAAGGTACTGTGGGGGCAATGAAGATAAGAGAATCTTCAATTCCTCAGTAGTTTGTTAATGTTGTTAAACAACTGGTGGTTGTGGTGATAAATTTAATTTCCAAGTCTATAGAATTTGTAGATGACAAGGAGAACATCCAGGTCATATAAGACAGCAGCTGGTGATTAACATCTAACACTTCTGAGTTGGTAAAACAAAAAGAATGTGCATAATAAACTTCACCTTTTCTTTTGCTGGCACAACAGAACAAGAATAGGTTGTTATTAGGTAATTAGACTGTAAGCTCTCTCACAGTAGGCACCTTGCTTTATTGCCACCTGGGCTGCTTGTAAAGCACCTAACACACAGCCAGTGCTGTAAGAATAAATTAGTTATAGTGAATCAATTAAGAGTACCAGCACTACTGGGTACACTGAGCCAACAGGTGATATTATGGATTTAACCCCATTTGATTTTGTGGAATGTTTCTCAACAAGTCATTTCTCCTGCTGAATTCATTTCTATTCACCAAATAGCTTAAATGGACACATTTTCAGTCTGCAGGTTGGTCATGTATAACTCACTTTGGCTATTTGCTATATTTTGTTTTTGTATTTGTTACATACTTGTCCAGATAAGTCATATAGTTTTGTTTCTGCTCTCTGATCAGCTGATTTATTTTTAAACCAGAACAATAGCCGCCACCATCAACACTTTTTCTACTCAGATAATTTATTTGTTTTCAAAATTGCAAAATCAGCATTCCCTTGAATTCCTTGCAGCCCTCCAACTACTTGAGAAGAAATGGATAACAGAAATCAACATTAAACAACAGAATTTGTATTCCATTTAGTTATTTGGAGGGCTGAGGTAGCTAAGAGTTAATTGCTTTTGTTTGTTCAAATCTTCAATCCTAGTAATGCAGTGCAAAACAACATGCATGGGTTTTTTGGCTTTTTTTGCATCTCGAACAACAAATGCAGGAAGCTTCTTTTTTGTTTGTTTCTTTCTTTTTTTGACACCTCCCCCTGAAATATCTGTTATTTGGCTGCTAACCTGAGTTAGAAGTCAGTCAGTTAGCAGCTCCTCTTAAGTGATTTCATTGTATCTTCAAAAAGCTTCAAAATACCCTTTCAAGCATTTAGGGTTAGCTTGGGTTGGCCCCTATAGAAGAGATCCTGCAGAGAAATGTGTGCTGGATTAAGTGACTAAATTCAGAAGAATCTCCACTGAAAAGGGGATTTTCCATTGCTAGAGAGAGTGAACTCTTGAAAGAAAAGTAATACCTTGATCAGTATAAATCTTTTCATAGTCATAGTATCATAGAAGTAGGGTCGGAAGGGACCTTGTAGATCTTCAAGTCCGACCTCCCTCCTGGGCAGGAGAAAAACTGGACTCAAATGAGTCCAGCCAGGTAGGCATCAAGCCTCTTCTTAAAGACCCCCAGGGTAGGAGCCAGCACCACTTCCCTTGGAAGTTGGTTCCAGCTCCTAGCTGCCCTAACTGTGAAGTAGTTCTTGTGGATGTCTAATCTAAACCTACTCTTCAATAATTTGTGTCCATTATTCCTTGTTATGCCAGGGGGCGTGAGGGGAAACAGTGTCTCCCCCAAACCCTTCTGGTCCCCCCTAGTGAGTTTATAGATAGTCACCAGGTCCCCCCTCAGCCTTCTCTTGTGGAGGCTGAATAGGTTCAGGTCCCGCAGTCTCTCACTGTAGGGTCTGCCCTGTTGTCCCCGGATCATGCGGGTGGCCCTGCTCTGGACCCTTTCAATGTTGTCCACATCCCTCCTGAAATGGGGCGCACAGAACTGGACGCAGTACTCCAGCTGTGGCCTGACCAGCATCGCATAGAGGGGGAGGATCACCTCCTTGGCCCTACTTGAGATGCACCTGTGGATGCACGACAAGGTCCGGTTAGCCCTGCCAACCGTGACCTCGCATTGTCGGCCCATGTTCATCTTGGAATCAATAATGACTCCAAGATCCCTTTCTGCCTTCATGCTCTCAAGAAGGGAGTTTCCCATTCTATAAGTGTGCTGCTGGTTTCTACTGCTGGTTTCTTGTTAGAGGGAATTTATTGCAGACACAGGAGATAATGCTGGTCTCCACAAAGCAGCCAAATAATGCAGGCTGCTGCTTTCTGGCAGAAGGTAATTAAAAAAAGAACAAAAAAGTACATTCAGGACTCATTTACCCCAAACAGGTAAAGAATTATACTCAGGACAGGGTAGGCAAAGCCTAGTCTGAAGAACCCCCACAGAAAGTAGAACTGCTAAATCCACAGCATAATGATTCCCCATGGGAAGACATCCTTGCATTGAATCTCTAAAAAGAAAGGAGTAGTTTCAAATAACGTGAAACCTGATTATCCACAGACTTAGAATACAAAGACTTGCCCTGGAAACATGGGATTTAACCAAAAATTCAAATGTGGAAATCACTTCAAAAGGAAGCAAGCAAATTCAGTGAGCTGACAAAGCCCTTTGTTGTCCTAAGATCCAAGCCTAAAGCCAAGAGAAATTAAATCATGCTGGAGTACCTCAGTAGGGTGTGTGCATGTGTGTGTGCACATACTTGGGGTGGGGAGATTGTACTTGGGAGGGGATGGGTGGTCATCAGTGAAACTGGATTCCGTGTTGTTTTCTCCTTTCAATTACACAAGCTAATGAAGAGAGATGATAAACTGAGGACAGTTTTGGAATCATCTGTTTTCTTCCTCTGAACACTGAAAAATTCAGTCCCAGACAGCACGTGTTTGGAGACTGCACCATGAACCCCACCCCCCAGTTTTTGCAAACTTTCAAACTTTGGCCAAGAAAATCTGCAACCAAAGCCAGTAGTAGTCTTAATGATGCAATGTACATCATGGCTGTATTTTAATAAACTAGATACATACCCTATAAAACCTGATCACCAAACTTTAGTCTTGTTAGCTTATTTTCCTTTGATAAATTACCTAGCAAGCCATTTGCAAGTCAAGAAAGATTTTTGGTTGGTTTCAAAAGATTTTCAGGTTTGTGAGCTTGTTTGCCTCCTAAAGTAACACTGTAAAGTTGAAAGCTGGGAGTCATCTGTAAAAACTACAGTAAATGGTGAGCTTCTTTACTTTTGTCACCTAGTTGTCTCATCTCCTGTTAACCAGTGCAATTGATAATTTCTTTTCAGGACAGCCCAGGTACCTAAAAACACAAAAAACTGGGAGCCAATCTTTTCTAACTTCAGAGGTGAAAGGTCAGAGCAGAATTTGAAAAGAAGAGCTTCAGAGAATATATGTTGGGAAATTATTTATGTGGATTTAATAGTGATGGTATTACAGTAAAGTTTTTTCCTTGGGATCCAGCATGATTTGAGGCTGGCCAATAAAAAAAATATTGGAAAGAAATGTGAATTAGTTAATATGGAAAAGGGGCTGTGCATGAGAGAAAGCATCAGCATTATTTCCAGGGTCTGCCACTGACCTCGTACACAGCCTTAAAGAAGTCATTTCACTTCTCTGCATCCAGAAAATAGTGATAATGGTATTTACCATCCTTGAAGATCTATAGATGATGTAACTGTGTGAAGGATAAGTACTACAAAATTAATATTAATCTTTTTAGAGTGGTTTCTTAGAACATCATGCCAAATGTCAGAAAAAAGGAGGATGCCATTGATTAACTTGAGATAACAGGCAAGTTAGTTGGAATGTTTTCTTTACAGAGGAATTAAATGCATTTAACATTCGACTAAAACACACACTTGCCTTTTCTTTTTGGTATGTACAAGGTTTATCCATAGAAAAGTATTTTTCTAATTAAGTAGCGTATGTAACAATGAAGGAAACAATATTGCTTAAAGCTTAGCCAGGCAAAAACCATTTTTCTCCTAGAGTTTGAATTTTATTTGTTTAGTTTCTGCTGCCAGATCCAGGTCCTCCTAGCATGATCTTTGAAGTACAATAGGGACATCTAGTGATTGGATGGATAATACACAAGCTAGCATTTGTCCCTGGGGATGTCCAGCTAACAACTCCATCTTTGTTTTTCTTGAATTGAGAGGCTGATCTGAACAGTAGATGGAATATTAACTGCATTTGCACAGGTCATATATGCCACACACTACTTTCTCATAACAAGCAAAATATGCCATTATATTTCTAATGGTTTCATTGTAACCATCTTTGTAACTAATCCTTTTCTCCATGTTCCCAAAAAGTTTTGGATTGATGTGCTATCAGCAGCCAGATTCTCAAAAAAAAGACAGAAATAAACAGAATGTGTGTAGCTACACAAATATCACAGATGTTTAAATATTTAATCAGCTTCTTACTTCACACACATAACCATCAATTTTGTATATAGCTCTTTTTGCTGAGTGCTAACATAATACATGTACATAGTGGTTCCTATGTGTGATGGGGGCAATGTAAACTGAGCCATGGGGATCTGGAGGCAATGGCAAAAGTCCCATGCCACCAAAATTGCCAGTGGTACTGCCAGACACCAAGCTGTGGGGGCATGGTAGTGGCAGTAGAAATCGCCACACCACCAGCAATGCCAGTGACTCCACAGCACACAGAGCTGCAGGAAGGGGGTGGCAGGGGCAGAAGGGCTGCACTGGCAATGGCCCAGTCACCTGGGACCTGGGAGCAGGATGGTGGCAGTGGGTTTCCCGCACCACAAAACTCACCAACAACCCAGCAGCATCCCATGCTGCAACCAGCTGAAAACTGGAGATGGAACAAAGAAAAAAAAAAAAGCCAGCCCTGGCATGGACGCACTTTCTAAGGATATGCCAGTGCTGATTTGCTGCCTGGGGCAGTAAGACACTGATAAAAGCCCTGTGCACCAGTCCAACAATGGGACCGGAAGGAAGTCTCCAGCAGCCTAGGGCAGGCTGCAGGACAAGC
>NW_017729022.1:78227460-78234956 GCF_001723915.1 Gavialis gangeticus
AGCCAGCCCTGGCATGGATGCACTTTCTAAGGATATGCCAGTGCTGATTTGCTGTCTGGGGCAGTAAGACACTGATAAAAGCCCTGTGCACCAGTCCAACAATGGGACCGGAAGGAAGTCTCCAGCAGCCTAGGGCAGGCTGCAGGACAAGCAGAAAGGCTGAGAAAGACCGGTGGTGGTGACTCCTATGTGGGGAGCTGCCTCTGCACACTGACTCAATGGAGTTTGTCCCGGGGAGCAACCAAAGGGAAAACCCCAGGGAGCAGAAGTGGGGTGGAGAAAGAAAAGAAAGAAAAGAGAAGCAAATAGAAAGATTCTTACATTCAGCCAGAATCGCAGCAAAGCTGGAAGTGGTGGCGGGACCCGAGTGGCTCGTTAGCCGCTTTTTTATAAAGTTGCAGCCAGCTGATGGCAGCAGCTGCAGGAGCTGGCCGGGGGAGTTAAAAGGAGCTGCATGTGAGGAGAAGGGGAGGAAACCAGCAGGAGTGCCGAAGGGGAAAGCTCTCTGAAAGTCCCCTCGGAGGGGAGGAGCATGGGGGTTTGCATCCTGCAGCCCCAGAGGAGAGAGCGAGACCTTGCAGGAGGAGATTGCTGCTGGCAATGAGGCAGGAGGCGAGAAGGCAGAACCGAGATGCGGAAGCAGAAGAGAGCTAGAGAGCCTTGAGACTCAGAGGTGCCCACAAAAGGTCAGGAGAGGTGGCAGAAGCCAGATTGCCAGATCAGGCGCGACCGTAGAGGGATCAGACAGCCCCAAGGAAGTACCCCTAGTGGAGGCTGAAGGGCACTGGCTGCGGGAAGGGCGACAGAAGACAGGCAATAACTATATAGAGTTGCCTCTCCAGAAGTCGTGGGGGAGATGCGCCGAGGGGATTCATCGAGAATACAGTGAACCCACAGGCTTGGTAGAGAACGTAGGGGAGGAGGCGGAGGACAGCAGGCTGACCCAGACCTAGTCTAGGCTGATCAAGGGCCTTAGAGGCTGCAGCCAGTGACAATAGGGCAGGCTGAAGGAATAGGCATAAAAGGGGGTGAAGGTCATCCCTTGGTAACTGATATTTCTTTGCCAGTGATATACTTTGTGTTTTCTTTTTCTTGCCCACTTTTGGAGGGGTTGTGCGGTGTGGAGCCCAGATAGGGTTCAACCACGGGCAAGGCCAGTCAGCTGTGAGGTGGAAAGTGGAGTAAGGGGGGCCTTTAGCCGGACTCACCTATAGCCTACTAAGGAAAGGGTGCAAAGCCCCAGCTATTGGAGGGGAGTGGCTGAAGACTGTCAACATTCATCAAGGTGGGGTGTAAGGGCAAGATAGAGGGGAGGTGGAGCCTCGCAGAAGATCATCGTCCCGCGTTCCCATGTACGAGAAACACCAATAGTCAAACCCCACCACTGGGAAAAGATCAAAGTCATGGCAGGAGAGATTGGGGAGAGACTATTCGGGTCAATGACACCGACTCATCGTGACCACAGGGATGGACAGGTGGACAACCCTGAACATCCGGGGGCGTGTGACCGGATGTTCAAAACTAGGCGAGTACAGAGTTCTTTGAGACGTGGGAGCCCTACTGTGGTGAGGGCTGAGAAAGATGATGATAGACTGAAAAGGAAGAACAAGGATGATGGCTGACAACAACACTGCCCCCATGCAACAAAGTAACAACAGGTTCATGTTAGCTGAGGTGTAGGGGAGGTGGAGCCCCCAAACCCTTGTGCTACCACCAAGCAACTGTAGGTAGACACCACTGAACCGGGAGTAACAGCAGTCCCCAAGATAAAAATATCTATCAAAGAAGTGGCAGGAGAGAAGCTTCTGTGGGTTAGGTAACTGGTGCCAGGCAAACTGTCAGCCCACAGGTCCGCGGTTGTCTCGGGGTGACTAGAAAAGCCAAAGCAAGGAACGCCGGACAGGCACAGCAAGTTAAAAATTGGTGCAGAGCCGGGAATCTGGGGAGTAGCAGAACCCTGGAGCATGACACCAAAATGAAGGTCAACATGACACCTCAAGCAGTGATGAAAGTACTTGAGGTCCAACAGTGGCAAGCGCTACAACAAAACAAGTGGCTGTGGCGTAACTGGTCAGCCTTTAAAATGCATAAAATGGCAAAAGATGGTGATGTAGAAGCATTTATAGAGGCCTTCAAAAGAAGCACCATACAGACAGGATTGGATAGGTCCCTGTGGACCAGGAAGTTAGGGTCCCTACTGATCGGAAAGGCCCAAGCAGCGTATAGAGCCCTCTCAGGGACGAAGGCTACAACTATGACAAAATCAAGTGGGCAATTCTACACAGGCTTAAATTAACACCAGAGCTCTAGCTGAGGCTCATTAGAGCCAAGAATGGGAAAGAGGATAAGAAACCCCAAATCTTGATGTAGCTGCTAAGAGATCTGCTAGACAGATGGGTTCCCCCAGCCACAGTAGGCAGGGAGGTACTTGCAGACTGCTAGAGCAGTTTATCCAAGACCTAGAGGAAGGGATGCAACTATGGGTGAGATGACATCTGCTTAAGTCAGCCGAAGAGGCCCAGAGAATCACCGAAGCTTATGCAGCATCAGAAGTAGAGACAGTGAAGAAAAAGACTTATCAAAATGAGAGGGGCCAGTACCCTAGGGAGGAGGAATGCCACTGAGGCCCTCCAAGACAGAGGCAGGGGGGTATTGTGCTACCACTGTGGGCATACTGACTACGTGGTGAGAGAGTATTCTCAAGGATCACATGACCATTGGAGACCAGTGGATGGTGTTACTGGGCCCTGGGAAAGGTGTGACAATAGCGAGCTGGTGGAAGAGATAGACTGTAGCTTCAGTGGGGGGAAATGAGGTCATGGTGTGGGACCATCCTGAGGTTATAGCTTGGACAGGAGGATGGGCCTTGTGTGCCACACTTGATACAGGCTGCTTGCAAACCCTCATAAGATCTGGCCTGATACCAGAATATGCCATAACATGGTGCAAGCCAGTTAGGATGTGGTGCATCCATGGCATGGCCAAACAGTATCAGAGAGGATGCCTGATGGCTAGGATAGCCAACAGAACAGGCCAGATGAAGGTGGGGTACGCCCCAGAACTCAATAGGGAAAATGATTGTGGGGAGTGATTGTCCCCCATTATACAATGTCCTAAATGAAGTAAAACAGGCAGAATTGGAAAGAAAGGGATGGCCTCAAGTAGACAGATGGATTGCAGAGGAAGAAGAGCCCAGCTTCTCTGAGGAAGAACCATTCATTAGCTTGGGAGGGGGGTCTGACTAGCTTATACTTCAAGATCATGAAAGATAAAGAAAAGTTTGTGAGTCTGCGAGAAGATGAAGTTCCAAGTTTCGAAGGACAAGTCATGAGACCAGAGCTAAAAGTAAGCAATGGGCATTTCAAGATTTGGGCTTGGCTATTGTACTGGGTAAAGCAAATCAGAAGGAGGTGACCACGTCCAACAGCTATAGATACCCTGAGCATTCTGAAGGAAGGTGTGGGATATGACCCACACAACACCCATAGGCCGACAGTTTAGGAGGGAGAAAATGCTAGGCAACATTGAATGATTATTCTTTTGGCTGGTGTGGCGGAGCACCTTCAGGGTGCTCGCCACATGGCAGGGGCTGCTGTAGGCTGGGGCAGAGCCCAGCAGGGAAGGCAGCCAAGTGAAGCCCCCCTCCAGATCTCATTTCAAGGGGGTAGGTGTATGGTGGAGCAACTTTGGGAATGCTCACCACTTGAGGGCTCTCACAGTCTCCGAGAGGAGCCCACTTTGGAGGAGCAGCAGGGGAAACCTCCCCCCGTTACCATTTTAAGGGGGGAGGTGTGTGGCAGGGCACTGTTAGTGCCTGCCACTTTAAGACCAGAGCCAAGCAGCCAGCAGGTGCTTGACTGAGGCAGCCATTTTTAGATCCCTGGCTGCCTATATAAACAGCTCAGTTCCCTGCTGCTGGGAAGGCAGTAACATCATCTGGGTGCAAGGATCCATAACATCCTGGAGGTAAGGGAGCAGCTGAAGGGGGTGGTTTAGGAGGCTCCTGGTCCTGGGCATGACCTAAAACTGTACTCTGCTGGGAGTGGGTGGCCTGGTGGGGCTCTCAGCGGCACAGGAGACCCCAGGAAATGCCAGGCCAGTTATCACCCTAGTGAAAGGTGGGTAGGGGCCTTTACCTAACCCTAGCCCTCACCTTTGGGTGGGTTTATGTAACAATTGGAGAGAGTGAGGGCCAGGTATGGCTGTGGCCACCTGAGCCCTGTGTGGGGTGCAAGACCCTGAGGAAAGGTAGTGGGGGCCAGATGCAGCTACAGCCACCTGAGCCCACTGAGGAGAGAAGCCCTGTGGCCCCGCATGAGGGGGGTGGTGTGGACCTCCAGAGACAGGGTGGAGATGGGGAGCCCCCGTGAAGGGGTAGAAGAACCAGAGGCCCGCTCCAAGAGGGAGCAAGGCAGAATAAGTTGTTGATGGATGAAAGAGACCTTGTGAGAGAGGGTGGAGTGTGTGAGGCCTGAGTGAGAGGCGGGCAGTATGGATGTGCATGTGAGACTGAGGCCTGACACCATGGCCTAAGCTTGCTCTGGCAGTAGGGGCAGCGAGAAGGGCTGCAGAGAACGAGAGCCTGCCAGGCACAGCCACTCGGCGGGGGGCCAAGTAGGAGGGAGCCGGAGGGACCAGGAGTAGCCTGGGCAGCACTCCGAAACTACAGTAGCCAGACAGAAGGGCACCGTAGAAAGGGTTAATGGGGAGAGGATTTCTCCGGGCCAGGCAGCCCAAATTTTGTTTGTCACCAGGGAGTTTTACTGGTAGTGTTTTCTTTGAGTTTCGTCATTCAGTTGCCCACTTTTGGAGGGGTAGGGAGGACGACGGAGGAGGGTCTCCTAACCAGCTGGATCCAGGGTCAGGGTAGACCTGTGGATCTGTAACGAAGCACCCCTGCAACTCAAGACGAGGGTCAAGCCTGGGAAACAGCACCTCGGTGTGGCTGGGTACCAGGGCGAGGTGTAGGGGAGGGTGGGGCTTTGCAGAAGATCATCGCCCCAAGGGTCCCTCCTCCGGCCAGGCCCAAGTAGTCAATCCCACTACTGAAAATTATGAGCAAAGTCGTGGCAGGTGAGATAGGGGCAGGGACTACCCCAAGGCCATATATCCAGACTAGACAACGCCAGGGATGAGGCGACAGGCAAGCTCCCACACCCAAAGCTGAGCAGCACGGGAACGGATGTTTGAAGCCCACCAGGTGCAAAGTGGTGCATTGGCTGGGAACTTGTCTGAAAACACAGGCGAGGAAGGACAGCCCACGATGCAACCCACAGCCCTGAACCCTCCTGATATGCTGGGCCAGTATTTACAAATATTGACCCAGATAGCGGATGCCCAACAACAAATGCTGGGGCAACAACAAGAGTGGCTAAGACATAGTCTTACATCATTTAAAATGCCACGCATGACTGGTGAGGACGACCCGGAGGCTTATATAGAAGCTTTTGAGAGACATGCCATCCTAACAGGGCTAGATAAGGGGTATTGGGCTAGCCAGTTGGGTACACTGGTTGTGGGGAAGGCCCAGGTAGCCTACTGGGCACTTTCCAGGGAAGAGGCCAGGGATTACGAAACTGTGAAGACTGCAGTATTGTACTGATTGGAAATTAACCCAGAATACTATAGGCGCTTGTTCTGAGCCAAGAAGGGAGTGGAGGAAAAATGGCCCTGACTCCTGTTACAACACCTGAGGGACACATTTGGGAAGTGGATAAAATTTAGCGACCTGTGACCGGGAGATGCTAATAGACCAGATCATCCTGGAACAGTTCCTCAACGATCTGGAGGAGTGTGTACAATGGTAGGTCCATCAACATTCCCCAAGGAACTGCGAAGAGGCCCCAAAACTGGCAGAAGCCTTTGCCGCCTCAGAGAGGTACTACCCTAAAGATAAGAGAGCAACGACACTCCCCCAACAGTCTTCGAAGGACCAGGAATAACAGTGTCCCCTAGAAAAGGGGCAAAACCGGGATGTCATCTGCTTCCATTGTGGAAAAACGGGGCATTTTGCCAAAGAATGTCCTGGGCAGGCAAGCGAAAGATGGCGTCCAGATTCGGTGCCTCGAGGAGCAATCGGGGTTTACAAGGAGAGTGTGCTGACTGAACCGATGGATTGCAGCTTTGGTAGTGGGGGGGGGAAGGTGCCATTTGGGATAGACCAACAGTACATGTTAAGGTTAACAACCGTCCCCTTCAGGCCGTCCTCAACTCAGGATGCGCACAATCCCTGATCAGAGCTGACTTAGTAGCAGCCAGTTCAGGGCACCCATCAACCCCTGTGAGAGTCTTTTGTCTACATGGGGAGACTCAATACATTCCCTGGTGATGGGTACGGATCCGGGTGATGGAACACCAGGGGGAGCTTCTCGTAGGTCTGGCCCTGCATTTGGTGTGTGATATGCTCCTCGGGCATGATTGGGGCCTGTCGCAGAGCTCTCAGGTGCTCTGCGACTGAGAGCAGAAACGGCTTGGGAGAGACCCCTAGTGGCAGGAAGGGGGAAGCGCAGCTGCCAGTCACCAGAACTGCACAGGTGCTGGTTGCCCTAGCAACCAGGGAAACCCAGAGACAGGAAGAGGCGGAGCTTAGCCCTTCTTAAGCCCAGGCAGAAGGCCAGGAGGGCAGATCCCCTCCGGCGGCCGAGGGAGGAGGAACTCAGCCAGAACATGCCCTGGTTCCTGCTGGGGTTTGATGCACTCTCTCTCTCTCTCTCTCTCTCTTTGGTAAGGAGGGATTTGTATTTTTGACCAGAACAGCCTAGCTTTTATGTTGTAGCCTCGGGGCTTTGCGTTTTGTGTTTACTGTTTCACCGGAAGACTGGGTGAGGCTATTAGGGGTTGGAGGAAGCCTCTTAGGGACTCCACAGTAGCGTGGAGGTTCCTGGCGCTGGAGAGGGCACAGCATTGTTTGGGGTGCATGGGCCCAGCCCCAGAGTCAAAGGGGGGGCAGCGAGGAGCCCCGGCCAAAGGGGGGCAGCGAGAAGCCCAGAGTTGACATGGGCGAGAAGTCCTGAAATGGGCAGTGTGGGACAGGCTGGAGGGCGCTGGTAGGGGCAGCTAGAGGGATAAGAGCTGAGACGAGCTAGAGGGCGCCGGTGAGGGTGCAGGCTGAGGGATAAGCCAGAGAGCGTCCACATGGCAGAAGGAGTAGGAGAGACTGGAACAACACCAGATACATCTGTGAGGCTTGGGCTGCTGTATAAGGGGATGAAAGGAGCTGCAGATAGTGCCTAAGGCACCAAGACAGAAAATAGGCAGCCTCCCGTTTGATTAAGATCTTTCAATCAAGCAAATAACAACAAGGCGTGGCAAGCGAGAAGGTGGGCGGTTGGCCTTTGATCGGTGTTGCGGGACCACGAATAGACAGTCCCGGGGAGGCACAACTGTCACAGGACCCCTTATATGATATGCTGGAAAGAGTCCGGGACGTGGAAAAAAACCGCGGAGAATTGAAGAGGCCCGAAGTCTGGTGGGGAGAAGTGGAGGAGGAAGACCAG
>NW_017729022.1:78239956-78244566 GCF_001723915.1 Gavialis gangeticus
AGGACCCCTTATATGATATGCTGGAAAGAGTCCGGGACGTGGAAAAAAACCGCGGAGAATTGAAGAGGCCCGAAGTCTGGTGGGGAGAAGTGGAGGAGGAAGACCAGGCCGAGAATGACATGGGGACACTTGACTTCAGGGACATTGTCAGTAGTCAACAATTCCGAGAAGCTCAGGAGGAAGATGTAGAACTCCATGAATGGCATGCCACCGCGTCCGAGAGCTCCAATGCGGCCTCGACGTCGACCACTGTGACATACCCCAGATATGAGGTAAGAAATCGTCTATTATACCGAGTAACACAAGAATGAGTGGGAGGCATGGAAAAAACAGTTAATAGTCCCATCGTGTTTTAGGAAAATCATATGGCGACTAGCCCATACTAATCCCACTGGGGGACATATGGGCCGGGATAGAACAAATTGCTAGAAATACCCAATATTTCTTTTGGCCACAACTAGGGGAAGAGGTGGCCCGCCAATGTGCCGCATGCCCCGAGTGCCAAAGGGCCAGAGAGGATTGCCCCCATCCCGCCCCCCTACAGCCTCTACCGGTCAAAGACACCCCATTCTCAAGAATTGCGGTGGACGTAGTGGGTCCTGTACTCCGAAGCAGTGCGGGCAGTCAGTACATCCTCATGATGGTCGACTACGCAACAAGATACCCAGAGGCTGTTCCCTTGAGAACTGTTACAGCGCTACGGATAGCAGAGGAACTGGTAAAATGGATCGCCCGAGTAGGGATCCCTCGGGAAGTCTTAACGGATCGGGGCGCAATTTTATGTCCAGGGTATTAAAAACAGTTTGTCAGACCATGCAAATAAAACAACTGTGTACATTTGTATATCACCTGCAAACAAATGGATTAGCAGAGAGGCTTAACGGGACCATTAAGAGGGTTCTTCGCAGGTGTATACAGAAGGAGCCCCAGAGATGGGATTTACTCCTCCCTCTGGTACTCTTTGTTCTTAGGGACTCCCTGTCAGAATCCTTAAAGTAAAGTATTCGCTGTTCGAATTAGTTTTGGGGCATAAACCTCGAGGGCTGCTACAGATGTTAAGGGAGGACTGGGAGTGTCCTTCACCAACAGGGATGGAGACAGGCCTACTGCCAGAATTTCCGACACCGAGTACAGTTGGCACGTGACATCGCTACGGAGAATCTGCGGCAGGCCCAGCAACAACAAAAAGAAAACCATGACATGAGGGCTAAAGAATGGGAATTCCAACCGGGACAACGGGTCCTTGTCCTGCTACCCACCTCCACGAGTAATGTGTTGACCCAATGGTAGGGGCCATTTGAAATAATTAGAAGGGTGGGGCCAGTAGACTACAAGGTGTACCGGCCCGGACACTGCAGGACGAGACAGATCTTCCACATAAACCTTCTTCAGGAGTGGAAGCAACCAGAGGGTTGGGCAGCATTCATGGAAAAAGAACCCGAGGACCTTGGACCCCAAGGAGAAGAGGTGGAGGGGAGAGAAAAGGAACTAGAGTGGGAAATTCCAATTGGGAAAGAGCTACCCAAGGAAAGATGAGGAATGATCTGGGCCCTCAAAGAATTCAGGGACGTGTTCCAAGAAGAACCAGGATGGGCGCAAGGGGTTAGTCATGCAATCTGCACCCCCCCGGTGCCATTGTTTGAGACCAGTGGAGACCTATACCACATCACCTCACGAATGAGATACATAAAGAGATTAAGAAGATGTTGAAGCTGGGAGCGATTAGACCTTCAAGGAGACCCTGGAGAAGTTCATTGGTTCCCGTTCCGAAGCCGGATGGAACCTTGAGACTGTGTATTGATTACCGATGCCTAAACGAGATTAACATCTTTGACGCTTTCCCCATGCCCCATATCGTCGAATTGATGGAAAGGATCGGGTCAGCCACCTTCATATCCACTCTAGATTTAGCAAAAGGGTACTGGCAAATCCCAGTGGCTCCGTGGGACGAGCCCAAGACCGCTTTTAGAATGCCATGGGGGCTTTATGAGTTCGTGCATATGCCATTTGGGTTGTTCGGGGCAGCGGCGACCTTTCAACACCTAATCAAAAGAATCCTGGCACCGCATGTTAACTATGCAGCTGCATACATTGATGACATTATGTAAAGATCACTATCCTGGTCCCAGCATATACAAGCCCTAAAGGCTGGGAGAATTACGAGATGTGGGACTTACGGTAAACCCTCAAATGTACCTTGGTACAACGCCAAACAAAATATCTAGGGTTCTTTGTAGGCCAAGGAGTTAAAGCCATTGGTGGATAAAGTTGAAGCAATACAGAAGTTTCAAGCCCCACAAACCCCAAAACAACTTCGGTCATTCTTGTGCCTAGTCAACTACTACTGGCACTTCGTGCCACATTTCTCAGATATGGCAGCACCATTATATGACGCATGAAAGGGACCAGGGAAAAAGGGGGTGACGTGGTCATCAGAGATGCTGAGGAGTTTCCAACAATTAAAAAAGGCCTTATGTGAAGAGGTAATGGTGCATGCCTCTGACTTCACAAAACCTTTTGTATTACAGACAGATGCATCAGAGACGGCCATTGGGACGGTACTGACTCAAGAGAATGAGGGGATGGAAAGACCCATGGCCTATGCAAGCCGCAAGTTATCCCCTGCAGTGACGAGGTACGCTGCTATTGAGCGGGAATGCCTGGCCATACGATGGGCCATAAACCATTTTCAGTATTATTTAATGGGCCGAGAGTTCACGTTAATAACGGACCACGCGCCGCTGCGATGACTAGGAATGGCGAAGATTGATAATGTGCAAATTATGAGATGGGGTTTGGCCTTACAGCCTTTTAAATTCCAGCTAGTACATCACCCTGGAATTAACAATGTAAGTGCAGATTTCCTGTCTAGGTGTGAAACTAGGCCTCCAGATGACAAGGAGGAGCACGGGCAAGGCGACATGCAGACCTGACCAGGTAGGGAGACAACGACCCTCAATGGAGCACCCCAAGGCAACTTTGGGGGGGGTTATGTCACAGGGGAAAAGCACGGAACAGACCCCGAAGAGCCAAAGGGGAACCCTGGGACCCAAAACATGACCGGGAAGATGAGGGGAGCAAGAAAGAAACAACGATCCCCTTACCTTCAGCTGATGCCGCGGAGAGACTGGAAGAGGTGGCGGGACCTGTGTAGCTGATTAGCCGCGTCTTTTTGAAATTGCGGCCAGCTGCGATCAAGGAGGATCGGAGCTGGCACGGGAGAATAAAGAGCATCCAGAGAGAGGATGAGGAAGAGGGGGAGAGCAGGAGTGGAGCTATGAGCAGAGGTACCCCTGGAGCCCTGCTCGGAGGCGAAGAAAGAGCCGACAGACTGCCATGAGGCAGGAGGATACCCCGTGGCTGCTGGAGGGAGGATGCCGGTAGAGAGGCGGCGGATGCTCGTGCTCATGACGGCGGAGCCGGGTGCGAGGATCCAGAGATGGCGACCAACAAGGGAAGTGACCCCAAAGAGAGGGGGACGAGAGAGGACCCGGCAATCCAGGTGGGACCGGCACGGGTTTGGGGAGGCTCCCAGAGTCCACCCCGGCAGGGAGCAGAGAGCGTGAACAGTGAGAGGGTCTGCAGAGAATGAGAGCCTGCCAGGCGGAGCTACTCAGTGGGGGACTGAGTAGGAAGGAGCCAGAGGGACTAGGAGTAGCCCGGGCGGTACTCCGAAACTACAGTAGCCAGACAGAAGGGCACCATAGAAAGGGTTAACGGGGAGAGGATTTCTCTGGGCCAGGGAGCCCAAATTTTGTTTGTCACCAGGGAGTTTTACTGGTAGTGTTTTCTTTGAGTTTCATTGTTCAGTTGCCCACTTTTGGAGGGGTAGGGAGGATGACGGAGGAGGGTCTCCTAACCAGCTGGATCCAGGGTCAGGATAGACCTGCAGATCCGTAACGAAGCGCTCCTGCATCTCAAGATGAGGGTCGGGCCCGGGAAACAACAGCACCTCCAGCGTGGCTGGGTACCAGGGCAAGGTGTAGGGGAGGGCAGAGTCTTGCAGAAAATAATCGCCCCAAGGGTCCTGGCTCCAGCCAGGCCCAAGTGGTCAACCCCACCACTGAAAATTACGAGCAAAGTTGTGGCAGGGGGGATAGGGGGGGGGACTACCCCAAGGCCATATATCCAGACTATACAACACCAGGGATGAGGCGACAGGCAAGCTCCCACATTGAAAGCCAAGCAGCACGGGACCGGATATTTGAAGCCCACCGGGTGCAATGGATTTCACATTTCGGCATACCCAGGGAAATCATTACCAACCAGGGCACAAATTCTATGTTGGGCGTGCTAAAGGCCTTATGTCACATGCTGGGCATCAAACATCTGTGAACATCAGTTTACCACCCCCAGACAAATGGCTTGGTGGAGTGGTTAAATGGCACAATTAAATGCTTATTGTGGAGAAGCATGTAAAAAGAGCTCAGAAAGTGGGACCTGCTTCTCATGCCACTAATGTTCACGCTTAGGGACAAACTACAGGTGTCAACCTAGTTCACACCCTTTGAGTTGATATTCAGACAGAAGTCCCAAAGCCCATTGCAAGTAGGCAGGGAAGACTGAGAAGGACCGAGGCACGAGGCCTGCATTGGCGAGGTCAACCGGCG
>NW_017729022.1:78245993-78249219 GCF_001723915.1 Gavialis gangeticus
CTACTAGGTTCCTTCCGACCCTTAATCTATGAATCTATGAATAAACAAGTTGGAGCCCAACAGTATAGGCAGGACATGATGGGATGCCTTAAGCAAGCCCAGCAGTTAGCCCAGGCAAACTTGGAGAGGGAACAGCAAAGGCAGAAAGTCCATTATATTAGAAAGCACGCGTTAAGGAGTTTCAGCCTAGAGACAAAGCATTTGTTTTACTCTCTTCCTCTGCAAATAAAATACTGACCAAATGGCAAGGGCCTTTTGAGATAATGAGGAGGGCTGGGCCCATAGGTTATGAAATACACTGCCCAGAGCACATGAGGGAACACTAGATTTACCATGTAAACCTATTGAAGGCCTGGAGGGAGCCAGAGGAATGGCTGTTGAGTCCTGAGGAGATGAGTGAAGATCCAGGCCCCAAGGCAGGGGAAAGCACACGAAGGGGCATGATAGGGATAGGAGACAGCTTCACTGTTGAACAGCAAAAGGAGCTGGGGTGGATCATTGCCAAATTCAGTGATGTATTCAGCAAGGTACCCAGCAAGGCTAGGGGCATGGTGCATGAAATAAATATGCCAAAAGGGGTGGTAATGAGGGAAAAGTGGAGGCCAGTTCTCCACTACCCACAAGTATAGGTATATGAGGAAGTACAGGAAATGCTCAGACAAGGGGTGACAGTACCATCACATAGCCCCTGGAGAAGCCCAATGGTGGTTGTGCCAAAGTCCAATGGGTCACTGAGGATTTGTGTGGATTTCAGGGGGCTGAACACAGTGGCACATTTTGATGTGTTCCGTACGTCACACATAGAAGAGATGCTGAAGCGGATAGGTCAGATGAAGTACATCTCTACCTGGGACCTTTCCAAGGGCTACTGGCAGAGCCCCATGGTGAAGAAATACCAATGAAAAACAGCTTTTGGTATGCCTTCTTTCAAAGGCTGATACATAATGTTTTTGTGCCACATATGAGGTACATGGCAGTGTACATTGACGATATTATAATCTGTTCTCAGCAGTGGCCGAAACATTGGTGACATGTGGAAGCAGTACTACAAGAACTATGTCAGTTTAAGATGACAGCAAACCCCAAAAAGGGTGCATTAGGAATGAGAGGGACCTACTACCTTGGGTTCCATATGGGACAGAGGCTCATACGTCCACTGGTGAGTAAAGTGGAGACCATAGAATTATAAAACCTCCCCAGACAAAAAACACAAAATGTGCTCTTTCCTGGGGTTGGCCAATTATTATCAAAGGTCCATACTGGGCTTTGTGGATATGGCTGCACCCCTAACAGCCACCATAAGGAGGAGAGAGTCCAGAGAGCAATAAAATGGACACCCCTGATGGAGGAGGCCCTTGGGAACATCAAGAGGGCCTTGTGATACTAAGGACCCCTGACTTTTCTAAATCTTTTATCCTACAGACAGACGCATCCAAAATGGTGGTGGGGGTAGTCCTATGCCAAGGACAAGATGGCATGGAAAGACCAGTAGCATTCACAAGTGGGAAATTGAGTACGGCAGAATGCAGGTACTCTACAATCAAACAAGAATGCCTGGCTATTAAAGGGCAGTCACATACTTCCATTATTATCTGATGGGACCAGAATTCACACTCATAATGGACTACGCACCTTTGCAGTGGTTACCTAAGTCTAAGTGTGACAACAGGCGCATAATGCGCTGGGCGCTAACACTGCAGCCCTTCAAGTTCTTGGTGGGGTACAAACCAGGGACAAACAAAGTTGGCAATTTCTTGTCCCGATGCAGTGAACCAGCAGTGAGGTCCGAGGAGCAGAAAACATAGCACGAGCAGAAAATGGACAGAGAACACACCGGAGGTGACACATGTCAGACACCACAGGGCAACTTAGAGGGGAAGGTATGTGGCGGGGGCAGGGGAAACACCAAGCTGCAGGGATCCGGCAGCAACAGTGAAATCCCTATGCTATTGAAATTGCTGGCAGTACCACTGGATGCTGAGCTGTGGGAGCATGGTGTCAGTGGCAGCATTGCTGTGCCACCAGCAATGCCAGTGACCCCCGCAGCAAGCAGAGCCACTGGAAGAGGGTGGCAGGGGCAGAAGGGCTGCGCCAGCAACAGCCCAGCCCTCTGGGACTCGGGAGCAGGATGGTAGCAGCAGGTTCGCTGCACCACAAAACTCACCAATAACCTGGAGGCATCCTATGCCGCATCCAGCTGAAGCCTGGGGACAGGACGAAGAAAAAAAAGCTGGAACCAGCATGAATGTGCTTTGTAGGCACATGCTGGTGCCAATTCACTGTCCAGGGCAGCAAAAAGGTGATAAAAGCCCCATGCACCAGTCCAACAACAGGCCCAGAAGGAAGTCCCCAGTAGCCTAGGGCAGGCCGCAAGATGAGCAGAGAGGCTGAGAAAAACCAGTGGTGCCAACCCCAGTGCGGGGAGTTGCCTCTGCACAAGGACTCAATGGAGTTCATCAAAGCATCAGAGAAGGAGATGTGGGAGCCCTAATGCGGAGAGAGCCGAGAAAGACGATGACAGACCAAAAAGGAAGAATGAGAATGATGGCTGACAACAACACTGCATCTGTGCAACACCAAAGTAACAACAGGTTGGCACTGGGTGGGGTGTAGGGGAGGTGGAGCCCCAAGACCCTTGCACTACCATGTGACTGTAGCTGGACACCACTTAACCAGGAGAAGCGGGCGTCCCCAAGATAAAAATTTCCAAAGACATGGCAGGCGAGAAGCTTCAGTGTGTTAGGTAACAGGTGCTAGGGAAAACTGTTGGCCCACAGGACTGCAGTTAGTTCAGGGCAAATAGAAAAGCCTAAGTGGGAACTCTGGATAGGCAGGGCAAGATGCACTATGTAACCATGTTAACCATTTAACACACAACCAAGTTAGATAAATTTGGTTATTGGCCGAAGGAAAGAAAACTTATTAATAACTCTTGAAAAGATTTATTTTTTTCCTGATCATTTGGTATTTAATGGAGTTTGGATTACACACTGATTTAGCTTTCTTCACACACAGGAAAATTTTAGCAAATTAGTCAAATATTTTAATTAGTTTACCTAAAATAAAAAATCTAAACGTTGTCTCATGGACACTACATGACATAAGATTGCTAGGCTACATCAGAAGCATAGCCTTTACATTCTTACCAGAATTCACTTCTGTTGCTCTATTTCCTACCTCAATCCTTTTCTTTTAGTTCTCAGCAATAAAGGTTGTCCCCGAGGCC
>NW_017729022.1:78249230-78250413 GCF_001723915.1 Gavialis gangeticus
TTCTTTTAGTTCTCAGCAATAAAGGTTGTCCCCGAGGCCAAATTCATCCTACTACAGTTTTTATTTTTAAATATGTATTCATCTCATTTATAGAAGGAATATAAAACATTTGAGGGTTTAAGTCCCCATACAGTAAGATGCAGAGTCTTTTGAAACATCTGTAAAGTGTCTTCAAATCCAGCTGAAAGCAGATATGTAAATAAAAATTGCCAGTTTAAAATAATAAAAAAGGTGAGAAATCCTCTCCAGAGAAGAACACTAAGTAACTTAAATACTGAGGTATGAAAAAGAAAAGTGTGCTTTCTCTGTAAACTATGGGTTGATCTTTAATTAGGAAAAGCAACTGATTATCAGAGAATTCGGAATCCTTCTAGGTCTCGTATAGAATTTAGTAGCCTTTCCTTGAATCCTGCTCTATGGCCAAACACTGCAAATGTCACTGCCAGGGGTAAAGGTTGTAGCCGTATAGGTTTAAAAGCAAAAGCAGTCAGTGTGGTAGAGGCAATATCTTTTATTAGACCAACTAGATAGCTGCAAAACAAATTCTTATTTTGCAAGCTTTGGGGCTCATGCACCTTTCCTCAGGCAAAGGTGAATGCAAAGATTGTAAAATTTCTCCCAGGTAGAAATCAAACTTCATATTGCACAGAGCTGGAGGGTGGTATAAGTTCTCCTTGGTCATGTCCCGGGATGCAAAGATACTCACCGGTGGCTCTGGAATCCACACATGGAGAACGGGAGGCAAAATCCGCATGGCTCGTCAGCCGCCTGTTTATACAACTGCAGCCAGCTGGTGATGTCAGCATGGAGTGCCGGCCGGCACGAATAAAAATGGCGGCGCACACTGTGGGGTCGGCAGAGAGGGAGGGGAGGCTGCACCCGATGTCCCTGCAGCTAAGACAAGCAGGTGCATCGGGTCAGAAGGAGAGAAACACCTGGGGCGGGTGTGAGAAGGAAGAAGGCAGCTCAGACAATGCTGCAGATACAGCTGCGAGGAAATACCAGGATTGCCCCATAAGGACTGTGGAAGGAATCCCTGAAGAAATCAGTCCCGGGAGTGAGAGACTGCGTGGGATCCCAGAGAGAGGTGCAGCCGAGGGAAACATTGTCGCTGGACTGAGAGGTGCCTGGGAATAGGCAGGGGCTGAGTGTCTAGGCATAAGGCAGTCAGTGCTCCAGTAAG
>NW_017729022.1:78250571-78273841 GCF_001723915.1 Gavialis gangeticus
GAGTTCTCTTTTGGATTTGGCTTCTCCCCGAGCTCCAGGGGACACCTGAGGGCATTGGACCCACACTGTAAGCCTAGACCGTGTTAGGGAAGAACCTGCATAGGACCTGGTCAAGAGTCCAGAGGACGGAACGACGAACAACTCGACACCACTGTACAGGAGGCGTGAGGCCGGGGTGTAGGTGTGGCAGAGCCCCGAGAGTGACCGCCGGGAGGAACCTCAGGGCCAATGAGCGCGCACGATGAATGACCTCGGACATTGAAGTCATCAAGTCATGGCAGGTGAGAACGGGGTCAGGGAGTCGGGTGGAAACCACCAGCTCAGGCAAAGGTGTGAACACAGGAGGGGTATGACACCAATTACCCAGGGAAAAGCAGCATGAGAACAACTAGTCTAGTCCCGGCGGCGACAGGTGGGAAATTTTATTTTATGCAAATTAGGCTCATTTGAAAGTTGGAACAGTCTATTTACCTGAAAGTTATCTGATGGCAAGCAAGATGTTGAATTTTGCAGCTTTCTTGTTAAAATGTTTCATATTGCACATGAAGACTGGTGATGGAAATGTTCTCCTGGGTAAGGAATTTCTGATGTGGTGAGGCTGCTCTGCAAATATGCAAATTTGGGTCAAAACAAGGGCTGGAAAAGGGATGTTAGCTTTCAGGTCTCAGGATGTTGAATTTTGCTTCTTTCTTGTAAAATTATGAAGTTTTCTTTTCAAAATGGCTAATTACAATATCATCTGTCTTTCAGGGATTGGTTGTAGCTGTGTTGGCTGAAAAACAAAAGCAATCAGTATGGTAGAGGTGATATCTTTAATTAGACCAAGTCAGTCACACTGTTTTCAGTTCCACTAAAGTATCTCTAACATTCCAAGTTTAATGATACTATAAAGTTACTGATTCACATATTTGCCAAGTGCATGGCTGAACAACCCTGGGGGAAGAAGGAATCAATATACTGTGCAAGTCACTTAAAGCAATATTTGCAATGGAAAAGATGCCAAATGAATGTAGAGGGAATGTGCTGGTGCCAATATGCAAGCAGATAGGTGATGTCCAGGACTGTGGCAATTTTCAGGGTACCAAATTTATGTCTCACACTTTGAAAGCATAGGAAACAGTAGTAAAGAAACAGTTAAGCACTGAGGTGGAAATTGGAAAAGGCCAGTAAGGATTCATACTAGGAAAAGTACCATGGATCTGGTTTTTGCAAAAAGGCAGATGGAGAAACACAGGGAAGCTTGCAAAGGTATCCATTTAGTTTTTATGAAACTGAAGAAAGCTTACAATCATGTAAGCTTTCCAATGAGGAAATATGGGAGTGCTTGAGAGTTAAGGAGGTGCAGAGAAATGTGTCACAACCATCAAGGACATGTATTGGAAATGTACAAAAAAAGTGAGGAGCAGTTCAGGAGAGACTATGGGCACATCTACACGAGATATGTGAATGTACATTAGCTTAATTTAATGCACAGTATGGGCGTGTGTCTACACGTGCGTCTACATGCAAATGCAGGTATCAAATTTAGGCATGTTGCAGTACACTGAAGTGCCTGCTCCTAGAGGGAAGAACAGGTGTGGTTTGCTGGGGCAACCACAGAGGTCAGCTGACCGGAAGGGGGCAGGGCCAGGCTTATATAAACAGCTTAGGCTGAGGCCAAGAAGGCAGTTCTCTTCTGGCAGCAGTGAAGGAGAGAGCTCTGCCAGGAGTAGGCAGAGATGAGAAGCCTGATGACCTGAGCAGATTATGGGCGAGAATACCAGGCAGAGGAACCCCTGGCAGGAATGGTAATGTTGATAAGCTGGAGGGCTTAGGGTTTACATTTTAAAGCCAAGGGGCTAGAGTCTTAGTTAGGGTTTTGTGTTACAGCCGATTGGCTTATGGTTTTGGTTATTGTTAGAACCGGAGGACCGGGAGAGGCTATAAGGGGTTGGAGGAGGCCTCATGGGAGCTCCCCAGTAGTGTGTGGGGGGGGGTTCCTGGTGCTGTAGAGAGCGCTGCGTTTTGGGGTGTCCTGACCCCAGCCCCAGTGTGGGCAGCTTCAGGAGGAGCCCAGTGTGGGTGCAAGCAAAAGGCCCCAGTGGGGCACAGGACCCAGAAAAGGGGTCTGGGGACCAGGTAAGGCTGAGGCCGCCTGAGCCCCAATTGTAGGAAAGCCCCAGTGGGGCGTAGGACCCTGAAAGGGGGTCTGGGGGCCAGGTAAGGCCGAGGCTGCCTGAGCCCTATTTTGGAAAGCCCCAGTGGGGCGGGGGACCCGGAAAGGGGGTCTGAGGGTCAGGTAAGGCTGAGGCCACCTGAGCCCCAATTGTGGGAAAGCCCCAGTGGGGCGTAGGACCCTGAAAAAGGGGGTCTGGGGGCCAGGTAAGGCCGAGGCTGCCTGAGCCCTATTTTGGAAAGCCCCAGTGGGGCGGGGGACCCGGAAAGGGGGTCTGAGGGTCAGGTAAGGCTGAGGCCACCTGAGCCCCAATTGTGGGAAAGCCCCAGTGGGGCGTAGGACCCTGAAAAAGGGGGTCTGGGGGCCAGGTAAGGCCGAGGCTGCCTGAGCCCTATTTTGGAAAGCCCCAGTGGGGCGGGGGACCCGGAAAGGGGGTCTGAGGGCCAGGTAAGGCTGAGGCCACCTGAGCCCTATTAAGCAAGGCCCCAGTGTGGGCGTGATCACGGAGACAGGCCCCAGTGCGGGTGTGAGCACAAGCAAGGCCCCAGTGGGGGCATGAGTGCGAGCAGAGTCCCAGGGAGGGTGAGAGTATCGCACAGAGCCCCAGGGCAGGCGCACACTGAGAAGCCCCAGAGAGGGCAGGCGCACACTGAGAGGCCCCAGGAGAGGGCGAGCACAAATAACTGACTCAACAACGTCCGGGACATCTGAGAGGCTTGGGGCGTGGTATAAGGGGAGGTAGGAGCCACGCACAGCCCATAAGGCTGGGTGCAACAGAGATCGAGCTATACAGAGCAGGGACCAGGATAAACAAGCACACCGTGTCCAAGGGGACAAAAGGGCAGCCTCCCTTATAATATATTAGATCAAAGACATGGCGGGCGAGATACAGAAGGTGCTTAATAGGCAACTTGGCATGGTAGGGAGCGGCAGGAGAGATCACGGCCGCTCCTGTGTCCCCGCCCTGTGACAAAACATGATTAGTTAAAGTGCATTAATGCATGTGTAGACACAACCCAGCACTAGCTTTAGTGCCGGGTCTGCCCAGACACTAGGGGGCCACCCTGAGCCTAGCCCCAGGGGGCTCCTCTGGCTGGCCACCCCTCCTGCCCCAGCCTGGGCTGCTCTGTGGGAGCCCCCACCTGCAAGCTCTAAAAGCCTCCAGCCGTTTTGTGCCCTGGAACACACACAAGGACCTTTGAGGATTGTAGGCCTGTATGCCCCCTGGACAGGACCCAGGCTGCCTCTGCTAGTCCTGTCCCTTAGCCAAAGCTCCTGCTTGGCCACAGGTGAGTGATGCAAAGGGCTGCAGCCTGCTTCTCCCCCTGTCTAGCCCTGACATCTCCCCAGGGTTGCTGCCTGGCCATCTCTGGCAGCAGGGCCAGCACCTGCTCCCTGCTACTGTTCACCCCCGTGTTTGCAGGTGCTGTGGCACATGTGCCTCTGCCATGTGGGGGAGAGCTGCAAGGCATCCCAAAATGCTGGAGAACTGTCCTGTGGCTTCTTTTAGAAGAGAACCTGGGTAGATGATCACTTTTCCAGAAGAAACTCTTAGGAGTTACTTAACCCTGGTTGTTCCTGGGTTATTTTTC
The DNA here is from genome assembly GCF_001723915.1 of Gavialis gangeticus. Taxonomy (NCBI): domain Eukaryota; kingdom Metazoa; phylum Chordata; order Crocodylia; family Gavialidae; genus Gavialis; species Gavialis gangeticus. Next base: position 78,254,319 of record NW_017729022.1, read on the forward strand.
TCCTTGTAGTGGCCTTTTTATTCTGGAAGAAAAATTCTCAACTTCTGTACACTCCTAGCTCCCAAGAGAAAATTATGGCCATGTATAGACACTAATTTATGGAATTTCTTGTGCTGTATCCTGCACTGTATCCTTCTTTTCTCAAAATTACTAAACTGGGAACATGCACATCCTAGCAACACAGGAGAATTTTCTAGGAGAAATTACCATTCTGTGGTCAGTGTGCTCCCGATAGTTGCATTAGCTGTTCCTCTATTGCCTGTTCACATAGCTTTGTGGGGAGGAATTTTAGGAACCGTGTTAATGTCAAGTACTGCATGTTTTATTATTTATGCTCAGTTCATGAGTCAAATAGCCAGTTACATGAAGAAAGCTGACCTACAAATAATATCAACAATTAAAATCATTATTGGTAGTGGGAAGCCTCTCTGTATGAGACTTAGAATATTAAGTTAAATCATGATATATGTTTGGAGTATATTTATAATCAGAATAATAAGTTTGACTCTCACCTCAATATTTTCAGTTTTATTTATACATTTCTTTAAAAATGGAAAAAAAGAAAGTATTGGAATGAACACTTATATAATAACCTGTTGTTCTATCAGGCATTTATGTAACTGATCACATAACATCAGCACACATTATGAATGTCATCAATTAGAATGTGGTTAAATATTGTTTCTTTGATCTCTGTATTCTGTGCACAGATTAAGTTTAAAATTTGTCATTGCCTAAAAATGCCAGGCACATCAGATGACTAAAGTAAAAACTAAAAATAGTCATCGTATACAGGAAGCGGGTGGAATGACTGTGTATAACCCTTTGGTTTAGGCCATGAAAATAAAGTTAGCTTCCCATACTAATTATCATACATTAATACACTGGCTGCAAACATTGGTGGAACGTGCACTAGGAATATGAACTAGCCCAGGTGTTCATTTATAGGAGTATCCTTCCTCTGAAAGTATTGCAGGTACTAGCTACTTCTGAAGGAAGAGTAAGAGATCCTGCACCTGATTTTTATTGGACAGAAGTTTCCTTATAAAACCATCAAGCCCTGGAGGCTGGCTTATAACTTAAACCTTGATGCTATGCACCCTGTCCCTTCCCAGATTCCTGTTTATTTTATTAATATTTGTAGCTGGAACTCTAAATAGTCAGAAGTATAGGTCCAACCCATCATCTAAAGTTCTGCTAAGCTATTGGTATTAATGATGTTGTGTGTCAATGATGTCCACAGAGCAATTATGTTGCATGTGTTGAAAAAAAAACATTATATTGATTTTTCTGTTATGACTGATATGAAAATATTTATGTTGGGTTCTGATGGTGTAAATCCCAATACCTCCCATCATCCTCTGCAGAATCATTTGAAAGATGTGGGGTAGAAAACCTCCTTCAAGATTTTCTGAAAATTCAGTGCAGCCAGTCTCATCAAGTTTCAGTGTCTTCCCCAAAATACAGTAAGTCTTTGGAACTAGTGAAGATTGAACCCCTGCACCAAATCTGAACCTCCAGCTCCACTGCAGCCATGATGCCAGGGAGTTCTCCTCTATTCTCTCTGCTCTAGCTTTCCCTGAAATCCCCTACTGCTTTTTTGTCTCCCAGTCACACGACTGAAAAGAAAAAAGGATAAGATGCATTCTTCTATACATAATCTGTTTTTTCCACCAATTTCTCCTCAGGAGACTCAGTCATTGATCATCTTCCATTAGCATGGATACCACAGAAAGGCCTTGGCCAGGTAAGGAAGTTATTCTTCAGTGGGATTCAGAGCTTTCTTCATGGAACTAGGAAAAGCCTTCCTGTTCACGGCATTAGAGGACAGCAGTCTAGCTCCTTGCATTTGTAGGATCTAACTCGGGGGCCAATTTGACTTGACACTACTATGCTAGGAAACAAGAAATAATCTGAACAAAAAGAGCAAAGTGGAGAAAGACACCTACTTCTTTTATATGCCTTTCAAACAAAATGCAAAACTGGACCCTTTCAGCATGGTGTTATCTATGGTGTCTATTTTCATGTCTTGAATACTATATTTTATTTAAAAGCTTTTCTTTAACTCTTCTTACATTTTCATAAGAGCCTTCTCCCCTGCCCCCAAAACCCACACAGACTTGTACTGATGCTGCATGTATAACAAAAAATTGAAAGCAGTTGGACTGAAAAGAAGAAATAATTTCCTGACAATCCTTGGCATGTGCTTTGTTATCAAAAAGCAGTTCAGGCATGTGGGATCTGTTCTCTCTAGCCTTGCCTCTCTTACCTCCAGTCTTGCTGTATAATATATATTCATGGCTACTAATTTAAGAATACTATTTGCAGTGAGCTATCAACCACAGAGTGATGAAGAATGTAGGCAATAGGAGGCCTTCGCAAAAGCATCTTTGCTTTTGTTCATTATACTTTTGGTTGCATGCCTGTTATTTCTATCCAACCCACTGCACGCTAAGGCTATGCAGTTAATATCCTGAAAGGATTAAGAAAACCCTCAGTCTTGTCAATATTAAAGCTGCCTTGATAAAAAGAAAAAAACAATTTATTTCTATTGGTTTCCAAATGTTTTCAGCTACATTATTTTTCCTTGAAATCAGAGTTTCTTTTTTTTAATATATTTTAATTCCTCTTTGCTTATTTCTATATTACATAAATAGGGTTAGGAGAACATTTTATATCTGGGGGAGGGGACAATGTAGAAAGTTCATCGGACAATTGTAGGATGCATGTTTTTTGCCCCCAAACAGAAGATAGCCAAAAATAAAAGCCTGATGCTGTGCAAATAAAGGTATCTCAGGAACCCAAGGCTAAAGCTAATATTGTACTACTCAATGCCCTATAAAAAGAAATCCTTCAGAGTTGCTTCTCAGGAGTCTCAGGAGTGTAGGTGAGGAATGTGTTCTATCCAGAAAAATACTCTCATGTTGATATCAAGCATTACAACAGAGGGTTTTTTTTATTGATACAGTGCAGTGTGGGATTCTGGCAATTAATTTTACAGGCTGATAAACTGTACCATACATCATTTATTTTAGCAGTGCACTTGTGCCACTGAAGTGTGGTATGCATTGTTTAGTCCTGCAGAGATTTAATTAGCAGGCTGGTGGCAGGACAAGTGATATGTAATTTAAGTTAGTATTAATATTCACACACAGTTACTGTTTGAATGAGTTATGCCACACCTCTGCTAATCTATTTCACTCCTGGGTCAATTGTTGTTTTAATTGTTACCATGCACCATTTTTAAAACTCTGTGAAAGGTTCGCTTAAAGGGTGCTATTAAAATTATATGATAGATGGTTGAACAGATGCCATTAGCTCCTGGGGGTGGAATTTCTCTGCAGTAAATAGCAAGCTGGAAAAACCACTAGTTACATGTTTCACATCCACCCGTAGGGTGCATCCACATGTGCAGGCACGTATGCTTGCAGCAGCTCAGAAAGAAGTGGTGTAAATTTGAGCCAGGGCTTTTTGCCCCAGCACATGTGCGCAGACATGCACTTTGGCATGGGGCAAATTGTGCCACTTGAGTCAAAATAACCCTGCCTGGCTCGTGCTGGATTTACAAGCAGGGAGAGCTAGAGCCCAGGGAAAGCACCTGTACTGGCCCCAGCAGTATAAAAGTCTGTCTTGGCCAGCAGCTCAGGACCACTTACCCTCAGGAGTTTGAGACACCAAGTGGCAGGACCTGCTAGGCAAGGGTGTGGCTGGGGCACCCCAGTGGCTGAGTCTGCACTCCACCCTCATCCCACAAGTCACTAGGGACCCCAGTTGGCAGCTCCTCCATGGAGCTGTTGCCATGGGTGTGTATGTGGTGAGCTTCACAGACACCCTGGTCTCCTGCCCCTTCTCCAGGCCAAGGGAGACCCTGGCACACATGACCCTCAAGTGCTACAGGCTGTAGCCCCTCCACCTCCACCTCTACCTCCAGACCCTCCTCTTGAGGTTCTGGTTGAATTTCACCCCCCACCTTTTTGTTTTTGGTCACCCCATCTACAGCCCCACCAAGTTCTGGGACCTCTTGGTCAACCTCCTTCTGGTCCTGGCCAAGTGGACCCTGTACTTGACCAGGAAGGAGGCTCTGGCCAGGAAGGTGCCCAGAGACTGGGGGCCACTTTCCTCTCACTCATACTGTGCATGTTTCTGGGTGGAGTACCAGTCAGTGGTATCCACCAGCTCCTTGGATGCCTTTGAGAACCGGTGGGTGCGGCACAAGGGGCTCTGCCCAGTGTCCTCTTCCTATGAACTTACTTGCATATTTTGAACCTTTGACCATCACTCCTATCCTGTTTTTTGCTTTAGTTATCCCAAGGAATTAGTTGCCTTATTCATTCATTGGCCCCACACCATAGGGGCCAGTAGTTAGTTGGGTGGGCCTTGGGCCCACAGCATTTGGGTAATACAAATAGACCAGAGTTTCTGAGGCCCAGCCACTTGGTATCTGGAGACACCAGCTCCCCATGCCAGCTGGACTGCCAAAGCTACCCTGACTTAGGGGCCTCCGAACCCTCTACCCGCTGCAGCAGTCCGGCAGCAAGGACTGCTGCCTGGCTGTGACCTGCTGCCATCTGCAACAGAATCTGCCTCATTGCACCTGTGACCCCATAGCTGCACACCTACCGGATGCAGAAAGAGATCACATGGCCACCTGGGCCCTGGTACGGGCCCCACAGCAGAGCCACTTGAACCTCTGGGACAGCTGCCTGTGGGCTGTGGCTGCACAGCAGCATCACTACATACAGACAGTCCAGTCTGGAACCAGAGTCACCTGCCTAGCTTGGGACTGTGAATACCAGCTGGCCCTGCTGGGGAGGAGCATACCCACGCTGCCAGCCTGGGACATGTCGCCCTTCCCAGCACCATCTTCCTAGTTCTCCGTGCCTTGCATGGGGTGCCCTTGGATCCTTCTTTGGGGTTCTTGTGTCCCACCCTATACTCTCCTGCCATGTCTTAATGGAAATTAGAATGATGTTCTTGTGAGCGGGAGACTGCCTATTGTATTGGGTATGTTGGGGCCTTTCCCCTATGTGGGACTGACCCCTGCTTTTTTTCTAGCTAGGCCTCCCTGTCTAAACCCACTAAACAGGGTTTGACTCCAAGGCTTTAGACTTTTCCATTGTCTTGAGTTCTGGGGCCCCTTTTCCTGGTCCAATCTGGAGCCTGGTCCAGAGGCCCAGGCACCAACCCCACAGCCAGAGGGCCGCAAGCCCAGAACCAGGGGATGACCCCGAGTCCGCAGCCTCCCAGGCCACAAAAAAATTACCGAAATAAAGCTGCACCACAGGCACACCAGAGCTCCCTGGCTTTTAAGATTGTTCCTCACTGGCACCGGGGTTTATGCTCCCAGTCTGGGGCTGGGGCTTCCACACTGCCGAGGGTCCCCTATAAGGCCTCCTCCAACCCCTAATAGCCTCACCCAAACTGCCAGTATAACAGCAAACAAAACATGAGCCCCTGGGCTATAACATAACTTCAAACCGTCTGACTAAAATCCCATTCAAGCCCTCAGGGTCGCTCCATGCCTCACCAGTCTCCGGAGCTGATCATGTAGTTCAGGCCTCTTCCTTTTACTCGCTCCAGCAGAGCTCCTTCCCCTTTTGGCTGCCAGCAGGGAACTGCCTGCCAGGCTTCAGTCCTGGGGTTTAAATGGGAGCCAGGCCCTGCCCCTTCTGGTCAGCTGACCGCTAGCAGGTGTGGGTCACTGGCTCCCTCCGGTTGCCCTAGCAACCAGCACCTGAGTAGTTATTCTGGCTCTACAAGTAGCAGGCATCTTAGTGCCCTATTACACAGTCCCTGCTACAGCCCTGTGCCCCATTACTGCCAGGCCAGACCCAACAGATGGAGCAGCTGACAATGAAGACCCTGTCATCACTCCCTGCATTTACCACCATACCTGGGCTACCAGTAAACACTGGTGGGATTCTATAGTCCTTTCCCACCTGGAACAACGCATGCTGGACACAGACCTTCTGGATGTCAAGGGGCACATTCATGCACCTGGTGGCCCCTAACATTGAGTAGCAAGACACTGTGATGCATCTGGCACTCACCTCAGAGAAGTGTGTGGTCATAGCCATCATGAGGGTGGCCACATCTACCAGCCTCAGATATGTGGCTCACTCCTTTGGGGTGGAAGTCCACCACTGGCCAGGCTGTTCTGGATGTATGTGGGGCCATCCAGCTGGCCGACCCTGGGGTTTGAGGCTCTTGGGTTCCCCAACTGTGTTGGGGCACTCAATGGGACCCACATCCCCATCCTCTGCCCCCGTGGGGGAGGGCGACAGTACATCAATGGCCACAGCAGCAACTTGGTGGTGCTTGAAGTTGTCGTAGACCATTGTGGCTGCTTCATCCACATTTACACCGGGTGGGCTAGGAGTACCCACAAAGCCTGTGTGCTGTGCCACTCACCACTTCCAGGACTGATGCAGGCCTGGGCCTTTGTCCCACAGATCCAAGATCTAACCATTGGGGATGTCAGCATACCACCAGTGATCATGGCAGATGCAGCATACCCGCTCCTCCCCTGGATGATGAGCCCCTTCCCAGGACCTCTAGATGCTCGGAGGCAGAGGTAAAATGAGGCCCTCACCCACTGCTGATGCACCGTTGATCAGGTGTTTGGCCGTCTGAAGGGATGCTGGTGGAGCCTCGCTACCTGCCTGGAGGCAGCACCACAATACATGCCCTGCATATGTCCTGCACAATGTGTGCAAGTCCCCAGGAGAGGTGTTTGAGCCTCAGTGGATAGAGGAGACCTGCCATGTATCACAGCACATTGAGCAGCAGCTGCAGCAGAGCCATCCAGCCAGACAGTACCATAGTTGAGGAGCACCCCCTCCAGCAGCATCACTTGGGAGCCACAGTGGCATCCCAGTGACACTTGGGATGCCATTACCTCCCACCTGCTGACCTATCCACCTGAGTAGGGCACCACATCTCCCATCACCAGCACGAGGCCACCTGCTCAGAGGCCTCCACCCCCATCCGCTACCAGGACCTCAATAACACAAACAGTATGGCCATGTTGAAAACCAAGGCAATTTTATTCCCCTTCTCTCTCTACACAAAACTTTCCAAATACCACCAGTGCATCAACCCCAGCTGCAAAAGCAATTACAAATACTGTACATGTGACCCAGGGGAACAGGAGAGGAGCCAGGGGCAGAGGGAGGAGGAGCTCAGGGGTTAGCTGCCCTCCTACCTCAGCTTGGGCCTCGGAGCCAGGTCTTATCACTATCTGTGTGTGGGCAATGAGGATGTGGCCCAGGGCACAGCTGCTCTGAGGAAGTGGGTGGGCACTCCTCCTGTGGGGCAGCCACTGCAGGCTGGTCTGGCCTGGGAGAGGGGGATGCAGGACCCATACACCTTGATACCCATAGTGGGCCTATGGGGCCTGCTGGGGGTGAGAAACTGTAGCACCATCCAGCCAACCTGCCCCCAGCTGGACCCTGCCCCTGGTACCAGGGGCACAGTTTGACCAGATGGTTGTGGTGGGGCTGGTGGAGATTGGGGAACAGCAGCGGCAGCAGCTGGAGCAGGAATGGCAGCCATGAGCTGCTCACTGATCCTATGCTTGTGTGCTATGACCATATCAATGGAGGCCCAGAGTTGCCGCATCTCCTCTAAGCTCTCCATGACCAACTGCTGCTCCCTCTCAAATCAGGGTGACCAGACACTCTAGGGCAACTCCCCAACAGCCATCGCATGGTCATGGCAGAATTGACAGAGCTGCCACAGGACTTAGATCTGGACTACTCCTCTGAGACTTCCTCCTCCTGCAAGCCCTCTCACTGGGTGTGCTGCTCCCGGCACAGGTGGCACATCCGGATAGCCCCTGGTTTCTGAGAGACTTGGTGGGCAGCTCCTGGGCTCAGAGCAGCAGCCTCTGGCAGATGGGCTGTCTGTAGAAAAAACAAGTGGATGACCATCTTCAGATACAGCAACATGGCATGGGTCAAGAACAACCTCATGAGGATCCCCAAGAATTAGCCTCACTCTTGGGCACATGGCCACACAGGCACTATATGCCCGTGTGTCCATGCCCAGACCCATGTGGGCCCATCCCCCTCAACAAGGGCCACGGCCTTCCTGGGATCTGGCCATCCCCTCCAACTATGTGCCTGGAGGGATCCCCCTCTGGACAAGCATCACAGCTAGCTCAGGCTATGGTGCCCAGCATCTCCCTCTACCAGGGAAGATCAGTGTTCCAAGAGGGCCAGGTCCTCAGTGCCCCTAGTGCTGTGGAGCTGGGGCCCCATAGGCTTGTGGGGTGAGTCCTACATCTCCCCCCTGCCCTCATCGCCAGGGCCAACTCCAACCAGCAGGGAGTGCTGGCAAGGTGGGGGGATTGTTTTGGCCCTGCTGGGAAGCAGGCCTCAGCATGGCTGGTGAGTGGGGGGAAGGGGGGCAGGAGAGAAGGCAGGCAGGGAGGGAGGTGGCAACGACACGCATGAGGTACAAGCAGGCTTTGAAGAGGAGTGTACTGGGGAGAAGCTGCCAATTCCCCATGACATGTGTAGGACATACCAGGTCTTGGTGACAGGTGGCTGGCTTGAGTGGCAGAGCTGGACCCAGACTCCAGTAGGAGTGGCAAAGTCACTGGGGTGTGCCCTCCACCAATCTAGGCAACACCCTAGGCTGCCCCTCCCCAGTGCTACTGCTATTCAGCAGGAGGCAGGGGTCCTCTCGCTCAGGGCTCCCCTCAAGCATGGTGGTGGCAATGGCTGTGGCTAGCAGTGTATGTCCCTTGCTGCTGTTGCTCCTGACACCCATCGATGGTACACCAGCAGGTCTAGAGAATGGCCCTGCTTCCAGGGACTCTGGCTGGGTTCCTGTACTGGCTTCTCCTCCTGCTGCCCTTCTCCTGGTGGCAAAAGAGTAGTGCCAGACTCAATGGCTGCGACCCCCAGGATGCAAGCCAGGTCCTCATAGCAGGGCATGGTGATACAAACTTGCAGCCCGGGGAACATTTTTTCGTTTTCGCATGTGCCTCTTGTAGCGTATCAAAGTGGGTTGAGATGCCGCACAAGGCACATGCGAGCTCATGTGGATGCACCAAAGGGGCTTCTCTGATATCTTAAAATACTGTGTCTTTCTAAACAAGAAAAGTAACTTAAATAAAAAAAGCTAACAAATTAGTTAATTAAATGACATGGAAACTATAAACACAAGGCTCAAGTAACATAGAGGCTGCATCTGCCATGGAGGAGGTGCCAGGCCATTCAGATCTCTCAATTTATTGATTCAGAAGCTGCCACATCCTGGTATCAGGAAAACACCTGAAAACCTCCTTGCACTGAGCTGAGAGATATGCATTCTATTAAGGGACATCTCTTGTTTCAGGATCCATTGATAACATGCCTATACTCAAAGAGCTCAGTTCTGTCTCTGGTTTGAAAAGCACACTGATATATAAAAGAAATAGGTGTCTTTCTTCTTCTCCACTTGCTACTGTTGTTCAGAGAGTTCTGTTAGCTTGATAATGTCAAGTCAAATTGGTCCCAGCATTAGGGAAAACAAGAAGCTAGGACTGTGCTCCTCTAAAACCATGAACAGGAAGGCCTTTCCCACTTCCATGAAAAAAAGTTCTGCATCTCTCCTGAAGAACACTGAACAGTTTTCTTTCCCAGTCAAGGTCTCTCTGTAGTAGCTAGGAGAATCATAGGGGAGAAGGATCAATGCTTAGGCAAGATGAGGAGAAAGACCAGCTCTGTTTATGCTGCTGTGGGACAGGTCTAGGCAGGACCATCCCTGGAAGGGAGAAGGGGTGAATTGGGGCAACCACCCTGGGCCGTGCACTTTGCCCAGCTCTGTGCCCCACCCCCCCTGAGAGGCCACAACTGTAGTTTAGTCCACCCTACTGCCTGGTGGGTTGAATGCCTCTTTGCCTTTTTGGGCTGGAAGTTCTGGCCACCACCCATCCCGCCGCATCCAGTGCGTCAGGGCTTTCACTCCCTGGCGTAAGTGTGCCATGGGATGGGGAGGGGAGCCATGTGCAGGCTGCTTTGCCCCGGGCCCCACACCCTACTGGGATAGTGTCTGAGTCTAGGTTTAAAATAACCTATTTTTTTTTATCATGCACCATGTCAGGGTTATTAGAAGTGCTGACAAGGTAATGACTCAGAGTGTTCTGCATTACTTAAAGGAGCCCCTGAGAAGGATCAATGAACACTGCTGCCTAAGTCCAAAAGGAGTTTTGCCAGCCCTCTCCAGTCTGCAGTAAAAGACAAGAGGAGGGCAGGCAGGTGTGAATCCAGAGGGGTACATTTGCATCCCCCTTTAATTCCTGGTTCACCCAAAGTTTAAAACCAACTGCCTGGCAGTGGTAGCAGCCTTTCCACCCAGGCAGTGCTAAGGGAGTCAATTGGCTTATGCTTCATTATAATCCACCCGATCCCTTCTAAACTCTTCATTCCACAGGTCTTAATTACCTTCTCTGTTTTAATTGTCTTGATGTTCCACCGATCAAGACATCCTTTGTTCTGTAATTCTCCTGTCTGTTAGCCACCCCTGGTAATGAAGCTCCTATTTCTCAGCCCTGCAGATTGTTTTTAACTTACTCCAATTAAATTTTATTTGTTTTGGCTTCAATCTCAAACTACACAATGCAGCCCTGGGCCCCTAGCATATTAGTTCTAATAAGCTTCTAGTTTATTTTTAACTGGATAAAAATGTGTGTTGTTTCATATGTGATGATACACCTCACCATCTGCTGCCCCCTTTTCAAAATTCTAGATCCACCCATGATGGCAGGGTTAAATGTTGAATTCCCAAGCTCCAGGGCATGGTGACATACATTTTGTTTTGTCCCATATTGTGTATTCAAGGAAGAAATTAAATTTCCTATTACTTAGCTACTGACAGTTTTCCATGTGCTATTGGAAGCATCAATACATCAAAGAGCTAACTCCACCTCTGGAGTTACTCTGTTAAAAAGTCAATTAAAAGGAAAATTTGGCCTCAAGAGATTTTTTCTACTTAAAAAAAGAAGTTAAACATTTTATGATTCATGCATTATTTTCTAACACTGCTATCCTTGTTAGCTTGTTATATAGGAAGTGGGTTGTGTAGGGACATTAATTTAATACAGTAAGCCAATACAATGACTTCGCTGTTGGAAACATGGCAGATAGCCAGCAGAGAAGTGGTAGATTTCTTTACTGATATTTGATGCGTCTCACTTCTCATGCTTTGGAAAGCAATTTACATTCAGTGGGCTTTCCCTCACCCTTCTCCCTTTGCATCCCAACTACTATATTCCTTTTTATAATGGTTTTTGAGAATCAGGGAAAACATTAGATAGTGCCATGCTTCACACATTAGCCTTTCATGTCAATCAAGCTACTTTTGTTCAACTGGTGAACTTCACTGACAAGTTGCCATTTGTGCCTTCAGCCTACACATTGTTCTCTCTTGTTCATTTTAACTAGGTTCTTAATACGGATCCATTTTTATTTTGTAGGATGGGATTTGGTGCTGGATGAACAAGATGGTTATTGTAAGGGCAAAACGTGGCAGAAAAGGGTGCGAGAGCAAGTGAGAGAGAATTTGAATGCTGCCTTTGTGATACAAGACATTTGTTAATTTTAAAAAAAGGATTAAAAACCAAGACTGAGTACTTTGCCAGAAAAGATATCTATGTAATGGGATGCTTCCCACAATTTGGTAAATTTTCCTTTAAGTAAAGCTATCCACTTTTATTTTCTCATCTTTCTTTTCTTATTGAGGGCATGTACCTGTTTTTTGCAATTTTAATTTTATTACAATTGGGCTATAAACTGTCACATAATGATTAAATATATTAGACACTGGCAGTACTTATGGATTTTTCTGTTTAAGCACTAATTAATCTTCACCCTTTATAATACTATACAAAAGCATGATGCAAACACAATTTCTTGGCTCACAAAATATTTCACATTCAAGTTCACCAACTGAAATTAAATCTTTAGAGAGAGGAAAGTCATTCTAAGAGAGACACGAGCTCAGGTTTATTGTCAGATTCAAGTTCAGTATTTCAAGATAAGATGCAATTCATGCCCAATTATAAAAAAAAGTCAAGCTGCAGAGCAACAAGAGTATTTTCTAAATTATAATGCCATGTTAGGAATGAATTTCAGTACCAAAGCCAGTTAGTACATCTGTGTCCTATACATGAACAGCCTCTCCTTCATACCAGAAGGATTTTATGCCAGAAAAAAAATGACATGTTAATTCTGATACATGCAGAGGCATTACCAATAAAAGAGATCTCATGAGGTCCCTTTCAGCCCTAAACTTCTGTGAATCTGCACCCTGGGTGAAAATCCCAGTAGCCCCGTGGAAGATGATACTGAAGGGGGAAGGAGCAGGACTTCCAGGAACTGGGGAATTAACACCCCTGTAACAGGAAACACAAACCCTATTACCTATGCATAACAGGGAGATGAGAGCAGATCCCTTTGGGAAGTCAAACTTTTGGGACTTACAGGGGAAAGGGGATGCAGTGAACACCTCAGAAGAGACTCAAGGCTGGAGGCCAGGAATGGTTAAAGAGCTGGGGAAGGCTGTGAAATGGGGGAAGCCAAGCAGCCTGTTAAACTGAGTAGGGGCACTGAACAGATCTTTCCCCTTCAGGGCAGCAGACAGTTGACAAATGAGGTCAGGGCTTAGGGACATAAGCCCAAAACTCAGGCTGTGAAGGGGTAAGTGCTAGCCTGGGTAAACACTTGGGAGATAGGGAAGGAAGCCTCCATGTCTCCAGACTATGACAACTTTTGCCATAACCCTGGAGGGTGGGAGGAGCTGGTAATGAGGTGATTAACCCCTTTTCTTTTGTTTTTGAATTTCTGGTTTGGGAAGCAAACAAAAGGACTGGAGGACTGGAAGTGGCTGTAGGGGCACTGGAGGCCATGAGCAGGCACCCTCAACTGCACATCTGAGACCCAGAGAGCCAGGGCCCAAGTTAGTGGACCTGAGCCGGGGGGTCCGACCTAGAGAAAAAAGGGGCTGGATTGGAGCCTGAGGGGCCCAATGTTGATTCTGTGTACAGAAAGAGTGAGAAGGACAGTCCCAAAATGGGAACCACCAGTGAGGCCTGAGGGTGGCTAAAAGAGGCAGCAAGGAGGCCACAATAACAGCCTTAAAGTAGCCTGGGAAGGACTACCTCAGTCTCAAGAGCAATCTCCCTCCAAATTCATACTGGTTCCCATCAATTCATGGCAGGTGAGAAGTAAGAGGTACAATAGGCTGGGTACTACTGTCAAGGGGTAGGGATGAAAGCCCAGACCCATCACAATCCCCTACAGCTGCCTCAGTCACCCACTGCCACAAATCCTACCACAAATGTGACTTAGCCACATAGGAATCAGGGGCACCTACCTGCCTCCCTCCCCACATGCTATCCTCACTCCCATATAATGCCCGAAGCACTGCTTCAAATCCCACAGCCTCTCTGTGTGCCACTAACCCCTGCTCCCTCCCTGAGCATTATCACAGCACCCCCTTAAACTTGGCACCTGGGGCTCATGCCCTTATTGCCTGCTGCCTGTTATGCTACTGTATACATGTTTTATGCACTCCTGTTCAAAGTAAAAATAAATGGCTTATGACTCATCTATATGTAACAGGTGGTTAACCAAGTTACAAGTTGTTTATTTTCACCTGTCCAAAACTAGCCAAGAGCACGAGCGATGGTCGTAATCAAACCATGCACACAAGCCATCTTCAGTCTGTAATCAATAAAAAGCTGACTAGCTGTCATAACTGATTCAGAGAACCATGACAAAAATATAGTGGTTGTTGCAATCAAGGCTGTAGATTTGTTAATATTCAGGAATTCAGAATACTGGAACAATGACTAGAATACCAGCCAATTCAGATGTGGATTTTGTCTCCAACTATGACTAAAAACTGGCTAAAACAATCATTTCAAGCATGATACAATACCATCAACCTGTGGATTTAAATGAGCTGTGTTTCTTTCTTTAACTGTTCAAACAAAATTTTTCCTGGCCAAAATTTTTTTTAAAAGTATAACAACATTTCAAATGTCTCTTGTGTGTGCATTCAAACCTATTCAAAGTTTGTCTTTGAAAGTGTCAGAAAAAAACCTAGAGTTTAAAGGCCAAAAGTGGCCATGAGACTATATTGTCTGACCTCCTTGTTCACCACAGTCTACACTTATCCATTTACCCCTGCATGGAACCCATTCAATTAATTAATTAAAATATAAAAACATCCTCCAGAAAAAGATCCAGTTTCTATTCAGAAGGGCTGAAAGTTAAACAAGTGATTGGGTTCACCCAATCAGAAAACAAAAAATCTAACCAATGAGAAAAAAAATATATAAATATTACTCCATTACATAGCAAATGGTAATCCACTGATTTTGAGGAAATCATCTTTAAAAAAAATTCATAAATATTGCAAATGATTTACCCAGCTCCATTTACTTCTCATTTCAAATTTAATCGCATTTAGTAAATGGGTACATATCCTGGCACTTAATGACTAAGTAGCAGGACCAAGATTGGACTGTTAGACAGAAGCCCATGGACGCATCCAGATGTACATCATGACCTGGAAGATGGAATAGAGTGCACTCTCAACAAGTCTGCAGATGACACCAAGCTGGGGGGAGTAGTAGATATTCACAGTTAGGGTGGCTAGGACCTGGAACCAACTTCCAAGGGAAGTGGTGCTGGCCCCTACCCTGGGGGTCTTTAAGAAGAGGCTGGATGCCTACCTGGCTGGACTCATTTGAGTCCCATTTTTGTTTTGGGGTTTTTGTTGTTCTCCCGCCCTGGTGGGGGGGTCGGGCTAGAAGATCTACTAGGTCCCTTCTGACCCTAAATCTATGAAACTATATGCTGGAGGGTAGGGCTAAGATTCAGAGAGACCTAGACAAATTGGAGGATTGGACTAACATGTATGTCATGGGGTTCAACAAGGACAAATGCAAAGGCCTGTACTTATGATGGAACAATCCCATGCATGGGTACAGGCTCAGGGCTCACTGGCTGGGCACCAGCTCTGCAGAAACCCTGGGGGTTATATTCAGCTTGTTGTCCACTGTGAGATGTGTGCTCTTGTTGCAAAGAAAGCTAACATCATACTGGGCTGTATTGGTTGGAGTGTTGCCTGTAGGTCAAGGGAAGTGATTATTCTCCTGTATTCAGCACTGGTGAGGCCACATCTGGAGTACTGTGTCCAGTTTTGGGCCCCTTGCTACAGGAAGGAAGTAGACAAATTGGAGAGAGTCCAACAAGGATGGTTCAGGAGCTGGGGCATATGACTTCTGAGGGAACTGGGCTTATTTACTCTAGAGAAGAGAAGACCAAGGGGATTTAAATAGCAGTCTTCAACTACCTGAAGGGTGGTTCCAAAGAGCAGGGATCTAGACTGTTCTCAGTGGTGACAGAACACAGAACAAAGGACAATGGTCTTGCAGGAAGGCAAGTTTACATTAGATATTAGGAAGAATTTTATCACCTCGGAGGATAATAAAAACACTGGAACAGGTTACCAGAGAGGTTGTGAAATCTCTATCTTTGAAGGTTTTTAAGACCTGGCTAAACAAAGCCTTGACTAGGATGCTATAGTTGGGGTTGGTCCTGCTTTGACTAGGGGGTTGGAATAGATGACTTCCTGAGGTCCCTTCCAACCCTAATTTGTTATGATTTTATGGGCTTCCTCACCCCAAAGGGTTGGGGCCACTAACCTGAGGGCAGGCATGGGCAGCTTCTGGATGGCTATGGCCATATGCTTCTCCAGGGTGAGGTGGGGTGAATCCCAGTGTCCTAGCACTCGATATTCAGAGCCAGCTAGGCCACTAGGCACATGAATGTGTCTGTGGGGGAGGAGAGGAGCTGGCAGGTTCCAAAACCCCACGCCTTGATGCCAATGGACTTATTGCCTGCCCCTCGGCTCAAATTGCCAGGGCGGGGACACTTACCATTCGCAGGTGCACCCAGGATAAAGGAGGAGAGGTGGTTCAGCTCAAGATAAAAGAAGCGCCGACAGCGGCTCCAGAGGCGGAATCAGAAGCGGGCAGCAGAGGAGCCAAGGCCGGCAGGAGAGCCCGGGGACGGACACAAGCAGCCAGGAGTTACGGCAGGACCTTTTGGGGTAAGGGTAGTTCCCCAACAGGGCTCGGGAGCCGGGGAGGAACCAGCCCAGCCCAGCCGCAGACTGTTTTGAGTCAGCGGGAATGGCTCTGTCTGGCAGGAGCCGGCCGACCGTATTTTCTCTAGTACAGGGGCACTCACAGAGGGTGAAGGTGCCTCATCTGAGATTGAGAAGGGCAAGTGGACCTCGAAAGCCCTAGAGTGGGCTGAGGAGCTCAATGGAAGCTCGAGAGAGGGTGTTAACACCCACAGTGGACAGGGAAAGACCAGGGGAGCCCACGAAGGGTCCAGGTGGCCTCCAGGCTCTGGGGAATCCCTGGCTGTCAACATTAAGTTGTTTCTTATCTTTCTGTTTGAGGACCCCGGGCACGGTCTCCCGAGAAGGGGGCGGACCAGGCTGACTGTCACCTGCATGGTGGAACGGGAGAGGGTGTAGGGGCGGCGGAGCCCTCAGCAACGTGGGACCTCTAGGATCCAGGAGTCTCATCTTTGGATGGATGCGCACTGGATTATCAACACTGAACCAGGTTATCATCAAAGTCATGGCAGGCGGTCTGGACATGCCCCACCTACAAAGGAGTGGTTCCTGGAGGGTCACCCCAAAGGCAGTCCCGATGCACGGGGGTGGAGGTTTCGGCGAGAAGCAAAGACAGCACCGCAAACCCCCACCCCCAACAGTGTCCCTTGAGATTCTGAAGGTCTGCACCCAGTGTTCATTATCCCAAGTGGGGAGGACTCACACCAGTGTTTACTGGTGGCCTAGGCCCAGGTGCAGCAGTGGATGTGCGGGGTGATGACAGGATCTTTATCGTTGTACTCTGCCTTGGTCAGGTATGGGCTGGCAGCAGTAGGGCAGGAGGGCAGCACTGTAATATTTGCCCAGCATAAAAGGAAATAGTTTGGAAAAATAAAATTGCGTTTTTCTGCCCCCAGTGCCAACTGTCCTCAGTGGCTGGAAGAATTATTCTTCAAAAGGAATACTTCCTTCTGCCATTCCCATCCCAGATCTTTCCATTGCCTGTAGAAGGGGAAAAGGTTGAACTGCCCCTAGAGTTTGCAAACTAAATTCACCATGATACATTTAACATTTGCTTGCTTGGGAATGCTACAGCACACACTGCAGTTCCTTAATTCATGAAATCTGTGAATGTCCATGCACTCAAAGACCTAATATACTTTGTTTCAGTACATAATCAGAGGCAGACCATCTCTTCCTGATGTTCCTTATTAAATAACCCTGCACACCAGCTTTGGGGAATTTAAAAAAAAAATGAAGCTCTAATTTGTTAAACAAGAGAAACTTTGATATACAAAAAAACTTTTCACAACTTGAGTCCTAGCTACCTGTCACACGGTCTCTATCCAAGTAACAGAAGCAGTTGAAGTTAGCTAGAGCATTGTCCCAAATACTAAGAGGATGATGGCTGAGTGTTGTCAGACCCAACTGATTTTTGGAAGTATCTTTCCACATTGGTCCACAGTTCAAGTTTATTTACTGTTAGGGAGGAGGTAAGGTCATCTTTTTCAAATATTAGCTTCAAAAAGCATTTAGATAGTATGGGGGAAATATTCTCTTTTCTTTTGGCCTACAGGAAAGAGAATAATAAAGATATGCTTATTACAATTAAAAGGAGAACCAGTTGACAATTTATTTAGACTTTTGAAAAGACGTTGTCAAAACACTTTCACAGGGTACTTGAGAGAGTAAGAAAAGTAAGAGAATATGTAATTCATTAGGAACTGAACAAGAACAAGAGTGCAAGTGGAGCATCAACACAGGTTGAGATCAATAAGGAAGTTTTCCAAGGAATTGATGCTATGTGTTCCAATTAACATATTAATTCTGATCTGTAAAAGGAAATTAAACAGTGAGGTGTTAATAGGGACATGTGGTACAAAACAGATTAGTTAACATCTAAAAAAGGATTAAACAACTATCAAAAGACTCAATAAAAACTAGAACTGGGGTACACAACAGCAAATGAAAAAGGTCTGCTTACTTATAGATGGGCTTTAAAATTAAATGCCAGCATTCAGGGCAAGTAATTGCACAGTGACCTGCACTACACAATTTACCCAAGTCTTTTTTTTTTTTTCCCAACAAGTGCCCATAACTAGAATCTCATTTCATACACAAGGACCTCCCATGTGGGCACACTGGTTGGTGATTTTTCACTTGAGTTATCTGGCTTAAGAAGTGGCAAGTTAAAGCTGGAGTTATGTTGGCCTTGCATCCATATTAAAGAATGATTAAATTCTAGGAGTCCTCTGGGGCCTTCCCACCATTCCCCATGGACATATTTTCTAGCCCTTTACCTTCTTTCTGCTTTTGCAGAGTAAGTTACCAAGTAACCCAGTTAAGCACTTGAACCATGCATTAACACATTGCTTGTTGCACCAGCAGCCTCATTTCTATAGCTCTTCTGCAACACTTGTACAGAAAATAGTATTTGGGGGATCATCATCATTCCAGCATGCTCACAGCTGGCCAGAGGTTAGCACCTAATATGGTGCATCTCTGGTATGAGGCTGGAAAGAACTGGATTCCAGATTCAGTTTTATGATCTATGGTCTACAGGAAGCTAGAAAAGCAAAGGATACTACATAGGATGTCAAGTGCTGGGAGGACAGAACAAATATCCACCACACCAAAAGGAACAAGGATGACAATGACCTGTTTGATAATTCCCTGAGATCAAAAGGATGATCAACAATTTCAAGTACGGAGCCTGTTTTCACCCGGTTAAGTTAAGTTAGGCAGATTGTGCAGCAACAAGACATGGTCAAAAAGCCCTTGGTACATCTAGTAGCCTTTAACTCTCTCACTTGTCTCCTTTTCTGAAAGAGAGTTGCTTTAACACCAGTAGTTGCCACCGGTCATTGTTCAGAGTTGGAGCTATTTTTCACCCAATTGGAAGAAAAGACACCAAACAAATGTGGAGCATGCCAAGAAAGCAAGACATGGTTCATTTTAGTGATCTGAAGGGCTAAATTCACTTCTACCCATTTTCCCAGAAGTGACAGAAATGTTCTGCCACAAAATGCTAGCAAAAAAATAAATCAATCTGTGGAGCAGCTCAGATTAGTGCAGTACAAGGTACCAGGGGTATGTTTCCACATAGTCCATAGGTTCACATAATGGAGTACTGGTGAGTATGGTTGCATTAATTTGATTATAGCTTCCCAAAATGACCACTCTCAGGTGAGGTAAGCCATCCTGTGTGGTGAGCTGTACTCGAGTGAACTGTGCAGTGAAGAGGAGTCCACTGTGAATGACTCAGTAAAAATCTCACTCCTATAATCAGCAGTCAAGGAAAGCACACTGACAAAAGCAGCAAATCCTTGATGGAGAATGTAAGGACCTTCTTCCAATTCATCTTTTTTTTTTTTTTTTTTTTTTTTTTTAGGGGGAAA
>NW_017729022.1:78273878-78283046 GCF_001723915.1 Gavialis gangeticus
TTTTTTTTTTTTTTTTTTTTTTTTTTTTTTAAGGGGAAAAAAAGAAGATTTTGTTTTTTGTTTTGGACAAGAGGTCAAATTGAAAGGTGGTATCTGAGCTAAACTCAGAAGGCTTAGAAAGGCAGCTGTAAATCATTGTTAAAAAGACTCTTTTATCCAGAAGTCCATTTTAGGATATAAAACCTGGAGTCAAAAATATGACAGCATATGTAGATAATAGATTTGGAAAATAGGAGCCGTAATCCTGGATGTAAGGATTAAGGTGAAGATTTAAGAGGTGTTGGGATACTGAAAAGGGACCTGATATATAGAAAGCAGCACAGTGATAGGCTGATTAGCACAGTCAAAATGTGTGGATTGCTTTCAGAAGATGTTGTAAGCTATTCCCTTACCTTTCTCCCTACCTCTTTGAGAGAAGAGGATCCTACCTAAATTTTACTTATGAGATTACTCAGGATATCTAAAAATTTTGCAAAGGCAACTGAATGCCTTGAAGATAGGAATTTCTTGCATTCAACTTGATGTTCTATGGAAAGCCAACATAGAAAGAAGACAACTTGTAGTAGTTTTGTCCCAGTTCTGTAGTAGTCAGTGACAACCTTTCTGAAGGTGTTGCACAGCTTGTTTTGGTGAATTGATCTACTAGTAATTGCAACAGACCCCTGAAGACAACAATTTATTTGACTGCTGTTTTTTAAAACTTACTCTTGGATTTACCAATATATTTATATCAGAGTGCTGATTTAGCATCAAAAGCACCTTTCAGTTTTGTGTGGGAGTGTTCAGTAGGCTGATGTGGGGGTCTGAGACCTCAATACAAGAAATGCTAATTCCATAAAAAGTAGGTTTTTTTATTTAGATCTAGTTTTTATCCTCTATTTAAATTTGTGATAGAACTGTTTGTTGTCTCATTTAAGATGGCACCAGAAGCAGACTGTTCTTGTCCCTATGTGATTCTCTATGCTGAAGATGTTGCTGAAGGTATTCTGTATGTGAAGTATTTGCTTGCAGAACTATAATTGTAAATTTCCTGTTGCATTATTTATTTCTGGTTGGTGTAACTGATTGCCTAGATGTCATTATCATGACAGACTGAATTGGATTATACTTCTGAAAAGTTTTAGCAGCATTTTTGTTAAAAAGATGCATTTCTCTTGTTGTTTCTTGATAGTATAGACCTTTTAGGTTGACATGCCACAAATTAGCCCCACACTCTTCCTGAGTGCTATTTGGATCCCCTTCCCTTGTGTGATCCACTACTCTGCCCAGGGCTGCTCCTTGTCCTTTATGTCCTCACCAATCCATTGCTCCATTTCTGATTCTTGTCCTGTACTCCCTGTACAATTCACTGCATCACTTTCTTCTTCCTGTTCTATCTGCTGCTGTGCTATGGGTCCCCTTCCCAATCATCTATGTGCCACATACAGAGGCTGCCCACGCCACTTATGGCATGTGCATTGTAGGTTGGCCATCCTGGTATAGGCGGCTTGCAGAAGGTTTTTTTTTTTCCCCCTTTATAAATGATTCAATAGCAAATTTGAAGCTTTCTGATGCATTTAGCATAAAGGCCCAGGAATACTACAAAGTTTAGGTTGTGTTCAGGCTGTCTCTGTAATAACATTTGATTATGTATTGGTTCTTTTGGGACTTTTCCTGAATTATCACAATTTGTCTACTACAGGTAGGCCTGCAGAGCTCGTATATTGCAGTAGGTTTCTTCAAGGCATAAACTTCTTTGGAGGCAATCTTGTGTGGGCCATAACATAGCGTAAATTAGCGTAGAACAGGCCTTGCTATTTCAGAGGCATTTCACAGAAGCTCCAAGTGTGGTGGTATTGCTAACAGATTACTGATACATAGGTTGAAGAAGGTCAGGATGAAGTTACATTCTTAATTTGGCCCCATTTCTTTCTTAAAGGTATATACATATTGTGTAGTGTTGTCCTCCATTTTCTCAATCAGTACCTGGAGGATTTGATGAGGTCAATTTCCTTTCTCTCTTGCTGTGTAGCAATTATGGATCAGTAAGTTGAAGATGCTGTCAGTAGTTCATTTCTCAGGAGGAAGTTAGTTTGGTTTGCATAGATTACCATGATACTGGCTGGATATTCTATTTTTGTTGAGGATGTTACAGAATAAAGTTTCTTCTGTTGCTGTTAAAATGGATCTCTTCATTAACTGGGTCAAGAGCAACTCAGTATTTGTAAAGGAAGTTAATATCTCCATGTACTCTCCAGGTAGGGTAGCCAGGCTAGATAGCTTTAGGATGTTTGTTCTAAAACATACGAAGTAGTATTTCAGAACTTTGTTTCAAACACTATCATTTGGGGGCGCACAATTTACTGGGTTTAAGTTTCGGAAAGTTTGCCCTTAGTTCCTGCGTTGTTCACTGACAGGTTTTAATAGGTCTTCAAGATTATCTGATGATGCTGTTTCGTGTGTGTCAAATTTCCAAATTGCATTACCATTCAATGGTGTTCCATCAAGTTTTTCCATGCCACACTTTCTTTCATGTGCTCTCCTGGTCATTTTTTCTGCTGAAGTATTGGCTTGGAATGCTACAGCATGATGTGGTAAGCTGCATTTAAAAAAGTTTTACATACACATCTCTGTTAGAAGTTGAAGAGTTCCCTCACTTTTTTCTTAGCATATGACAGCTTCTATCAAGCTATTTTTCTCTCTCAGAGTTGCAGTCCTATCTTGTTAACTGTATTGTTTTTCCCCCTCTGGTAAGGATTTTTTGGAAATCTTTCATGGTGATGTTAATACCATTGGTTAGGTTTTCACAGATCTCAAGTTTTTCTTTTCAGTCTGGCCCCCAGATAAAAATGTATCTGAAAGCTAGATAAAGTTTTGTGGCATTTTTTTGGCTTGCAACTATTCTATGCCATTAGCTTGGTGTAACATCATTTGGTTCCAGTGTGATAAAAATGACTACAAAAATAAAAACGGCTATGGATGGATTTAAGTCACTCAAGCCTACATTAGTTATGGTTTTACACATACTAAGCAACTTATTTCTCTTCATGTTGATAATACTGTAAAGCTATGCTACTGCTTCTGCCAAGGTGCACCATTATAAAATATACACCTGTTACCCTTTGGTAGAGATGAAGCTTGGTTCTCTGTTAGTACATGCAGTTCTCTCTCCACAGATAAGCTTTCCAGTGCTTGAGATGTGCTAGTTTCCATTGGCTGTTTGTGACATAATCCCTCTCATAGGTGGCACAGACCAGAGTTCAGGTACCAGACGGTTGATCTGTAATTAGCTTGCTTCGTGGGCAAGCTTGCATTTTCTTCATTGTTGTGATGCATTTAGCTAGCTCTTCCTTGGAACAAACTAGGGAGACTGCTAGAATTCTGTTCCTTTAAGGCAAGTATTTGCAGCTCCCTGTAAACCACAGGACCACATATAGAGCTGTCTTTGCCTAGCCAAATCTTGCCTAATAGCATCTCAGATCGTGACAGTCATGTGAATCGCATCAGAGATCTGGGACTTGTTTCTAACAGATATGCCTTTCTGCTACCTGTAAAAGGGCCACATTTTTTAATTAACATGGCTGAGCTCCAAAATGTGTGTTCAGAATTATATTCACTCTGTTGTTTAGGCTATGGGGATGGGTACTCTTACACTTACTGAACTGTAGATTTAAAATACCTGTATTTGCAGGTGACCCTTTCGCTGGCAGAAACTTCCCTAACTTACACCTTGTACTTCTATTTCTAATATAGCAAATCTTCCTGTGTTTTCTGCTGTTTGAGATTTCTCACCTCTTCCTCCCTCCTTCAGTAGACAGCTTTCTTTCAGAAATGCATAACAATAAGATGGTGGACTGATAGATATCAAAGATCTTTGCCTCTCCAGTACTGAAGGGGTCATCACTGAAATGGCATTTGACTGTGTGAGATCAAGCTCCAGCTTGTCTTGCAGGGCTGTTAAGAGATAACTTTGAAGAGAAGCATGCAACCAGAGTAGATAAGATACATAGATAGCCATCTAGGAGATTCATGCTTTAAGAGAAGAATCAACAAAGGAGTACAGCAAGTAGTTACCAGATATTGTAGTCTGGAGAAAAATCTTCTGTTGGCATAGAAATCAATAGACATTCAAGACTAGTACATGTTTAAAGCTATTATATAACAGTAGTATAAAAACAGTATGAAGATAGGGTAAGCATAGGGTAGTTAAGCATCATCTAGGAGGGGGCTACTTAAGGATGCCTTTTGATACTCAGTGCTCAGTTTATAAAGGAGGATAAAGTAAGTTTTTATGCCAGACCACTATTTATGCTAAATGGAAAACACACACAAGATGAAATGCTTATCACTGAATGAGGGGAGTAGCATGCTGAAAGCTTTAGTGTCAAGTCCTATAGCACAGCCAGTAGTGGCCTGGACATACAATCTGGATGCAGATGAAGCATTTGCAGAGTACAACACATTGCTACAACAGCAGATCATCCTTTGGGCAGGTTTGGCTATTAGTGTTGGTGCCTGAAGCATATTCATATACACATTTTAATGGTGCAAGGATATTTGGCTATATTGTTTTAATTGGAGAGAGCAGTATGTGATCTGCAAGAGGATACATTTCTCACTGTCTCACTGGTCATTTACTTAATAAAATAGCCAGCTTTTCAGCTTGCTTGTAAAACTCCTTATGATCTTTCCCCCTAATGTAGGATATAAAAAAAAGGAATGAATTCTTATCTCAGGAGGACTGTAAAACGGATATAAACAGCATATAAAGATCTCATTTCTCATGCCTGTTGTGGAAGTACGATCTGGGCTGGCAGTATGCGGGATATCAAATATTTTGCCATAACATGAACATTACCTTGTAACTGAACAGAATACCACCTCCCCCCACCAGAGCTGCCTCCATGGTATTTTAAAAAGATAGAACATTGTGCCAAGTGAATGTATTTTTGTCTTTCCTAAAAAATATATTTATGGAAATTTTCTTGAGTGAAATATGAGAAAAGACCTGGAAGACTCAGGTAAGCTGGGTCTCTTTATTTGGGAGTTGTTCATACCCAACATAACACGCTCACAGAAATCTAAAACATCCATAGTTTTCAAATTAGGGTGCTTAATATGCATTCTAAAGGCATCTAGTTGGTTGAAATCCAGTAAAGATGACTGATACCCTTCTGGTGATCTCTGGACAGAAAAGGTCAAATTTCAAAGTTTGGAAATTCTTCCCTAGTCTCCAGGCACCTGTAATGAGTGAGTGTTCCCAATATAAAAGATCCTACCTCAAAGGGGTATGAAAATTGCTCGTCAGTCAGTCAGTCACTGACCTGTTCAGATGATCTATGCAGACAGCAGCAATCCCAAAAAGAGAAAGATGCTATGCATATAGGTTTATATGGCCAGCTGTTAGCATGATACAACATCACTTTTAAGGTTAGGGAGTGACTGTTTTCCCCATCTCAAGTAATCCATCTCTCAGCAGGTAGGAGAAACAAGTATTTAATTGCCTAATGAAACATCAAGCATTTTACTATCCAGAGTTTGCTCCCTAACATAAAATACCTCTGTTAAGTAATCTGGGATGGCTGGGGAAAAGGAAGTGGAAAGTTTGAACAGAAACACTGGAAACAAAGATGTGTGATGTCAAGTGAACTACAAGTGCAGTTATATATTGATGAGTTCCCAGGTGTTCACAAGAAGCTTCTGTTCAAATTGCAGCAAAATTAGAGAGCTGAAAGTTGTCCTTCCTCTAATGTAATGTCTCTGCAGACTATAAAAGTATTCGTGTCTCCCATTCCTATAAAGGGTGCAGCCCAAATACTCCCAAGTTCTGGATAGTGCTAAGTCATTCCTTAGGCAACAGAGTTCTCAGAAGCTCCTGCAAGTGCTTCTTTCTGAAAGCAATTATCTTTTCCTTTAGAAAAAGCCAGATTGCTCCAACTACCAGATGGGTTCTTTAAACTTAACAGTAGAGAAAAACCTCACATATTCCCCTTTCAAATTGCACAAAATTAATACTAAATAAATATTCCTGGCTAATGCTCAGAAGCTTTGCTGCTATCCTCTCTAGCTCTAGAGAAAAGTTATTTTCATTCATAAAGGGGGAGGGGGGAAGAAGTGCTAGATTCTGCTCATCTCTGAAAACTGTTGTACATAGAAAGCATGTTAAAAAAAGGGCTGACTTCTGCCCTCTCCCTTTTAAAGTGTGCTAGGTAATTACTTAATCTAGGACAGCTGGCCAAGTCTTGTGATCTGATAATCCTCACACAGGGCATGTACCTGTGGCCTTTCATCTGCTGGGCGGGCGGGGGGGGGGGGATTGGGGGGTTGGGTTTCTGTTAACTCTTTTCCTGCCAATCATTGAAGAGGGACTACCCAAATCAAAATAGAAAAGCCCTTTCTAAATATATGATGGTGGTACTGTAACTGTCTCTGATTACAATGTACAAAAGCATAGCAATTCTTAAGGCTTTTGAAATCACATACTGCTGTTCTAGTTGGGTAAATAGGCTGTATTTGAATGACTCCCGCTGTTATTGATGCTGTATTTTTGTATTTCCTAAACAATACATATATGGAAATATTCTTGAGTGAAATATGAGAAAAGAACTGGAAGACTTAGGTAACATGAGCCTCTTTATTTGGGAGTTTTCCATACCCAAAATAACATGAGTAGTTTTCAAATTAGGGTGCTTAATATGCATTCTAAGGCATCCACTTGGTTGAAATCCAATAAAGATGATTGATCAGTTAAATAGAGACAAGCTGGAACCCACACCCCAGCTACAAGCATTACAAGAACCTTGTGGGGTGGAAGGGTTTTCTCATAGCCTGAGCTTGGTAAAATGCTTTTGTTCTCTGCAATGGCTAAAGTAAAACTCTGACCCCAAACTCCCTGGATTTTGGAATTATTTGTATCTGGACACCAATTATGTAGCTCACATCTACCTTATAACTTAACCCGGTGCAGAATGTGGCCTTTAGCAATGTTAAAAGTTGTTGGGATTAATAAGATGACCTAGTGAAGAGGAATGATAGGTAAGATAGTTAAGTGGCTAAGGCTGTAATCTAAGAGCATCTGGGTTCAAGTTCTGCCCCAGACACTAATTTTCTGTACAGCTCTAGAGAAATGACTTACTGTACCTTATGTGTCTGTACAATAGGGATAACAGTTCCTTGGCTTACAAGGGTGCTATGAGAATAAAACTTCTTATGATTGTGAAATGATGAGAAATAAGCAGAGCATAGTGAAAAGAATGAATTAAGTGAGATGCCTTTTTTATGTTTGATTTTTAACTGCCATAGTACAGCCAATGTTTCTAGGGAAGGAATACCAGCAAAGTTATTTTCTAATGCACTATTTCTTCCCAAAGCATCAAGATAAAACACCTAGTTTGGGAAGGTTTTTTTTCCTTTATTTCTTAAAGGTAGGGAGGAGGCTGGAGCCTTCTTCCTTTCTTTCTTGACAGCTGCTGTTTTTATTTGTCTTCCATGCCTCCCTTACAAGCCTACTGATTTTTTTTTTCTTTCTGTTTTTCCCTGCCTTCTTCCAGATGGGACTTGTCCACTTATCACATACTCTGATCAGACTGTAGCTCAAGGAACAAACCCTGGGCAAACTCATTAATAGGACATAATTGCAGGGCATGCATTATAAGCCATAGTAAGACCCCCTGTATCTCAGATACATACAACATCCATAAAGTCATGCTGCTATATCAACATCCTAGTACTCAGGGGAACAGTCTCAGTAATATGAATTAGTCCTACCTAGATATCAGGGGCATAGGTGCCTTAGCTGCTTCTTTCAAGGTATAAATTGATAAAAGGCAGAGATGTTGGCTAAACCAATCTGAAATCACAGTTCATACTAACACCCAGACTCAGAGCCCATGGATGCATTACACTGTCTCAGGGCCACTCTTTCAACCACTAGTCTGCAATGCAGCTTGTACTTTTCTATACAGTTTCCATATAGTGTTAGAACATCACTGGGTCTACACACTAAAATACACACAGGTTGCTCACTGCCAGTTTCACTCTCCACAACAGCCTGCTGGAGGATTGTGTACAGAATATAGCAGTCTGCTTGTACAACCCCTGTACCAGAAGCCTCCCCAAGCAACCCAGAGAGCTTACATGACATGGACAAATCTACTGAATGTAAGGAGGGACATACTGATTTTCCTTCAGCCTAACAGCACAAAAAATAACTGTTGAGCTGGCACCTGGAGAGAAAATTTGACAAACAAAAACCAGTTCTTTTGCTCTCATTGCCCAACACCTGAATCCTATAGATTCATCAAGGCAGCCTGCTCAGTACTTTCTGCAGTGCATGACAGCTTTGCAAGATTTGCAGCCTTATAACCAAAAAGGAAAATTACAAAGACATTGCTTTTGCAAAAAATAATAGGACTTAATCCCCAGGCTCCCAAACTGTTCCCTATAAGGTAATCTGAATTTATAAACAGACTGAAGACATTTTAAAAAACCTGTACTCAATAGACACAAAATATACAGATAGGAAGGTGGGGGAAATGATGGACTTTTCTTAATACAGTACATGAAACTGTTTCTGTGAAAACATTTGATTTAAAGTACAAAAAAAGTTCACCTATACAGTCAGCTTCAGCATTGCTGAATGCTAAATGATGGAAAAAGCTTGTCTGTTCTGGGTATGACTTGTTCTAAGTCCTGTTCCAAAGCCCACTGAAATCAATGGGCCTTTTTCCATTGCTTTTGATGGGCATTGAATCAGACTTTCATTTCTTGCCTCCTTAAATCAAGCTTTTCTTTTTTTTTTTTTAAATCTGTATATTGGTAACCAGAATGTGGTAAAGTTCCTTTGCTGAAATCTGTATAAAGCTCTGTGTTTGCCCCTGAAAGAGTTTTCAAACTCATTAAATAGCTTTATACAGTACTGCAGGAATGTCGCTGATACCTTTATAAAGATAAATGCTGCCCTAAGGGATTCCTCTTGAAATCCTCATGTGCAGATTTCTATGAGGCAGAAGGAGCCAGTTTGCTGCTTAATCCCCATAGAGATGTAAGCTGTCCAAAATGAGCTTTTCATTAAAATGCACAGTTTCAAACTCAAGTAGGCCTAGGTGGCCTGTATTTTTACTAATTTGGAAAGTAGGCCCCACACTTCTTTAAATTCTTCTGGTATGAAGCAGGGGAGTGGATGTAGGT
>NW_017729022.1:78288046-78290551 GCF_001723915.1 Gavialis gangeticus
GAGGGTACTTCCAAATTATTCAGGGATCAAATATTTAGGCCTACACTTGCCAGTAAATAAGCCAGGCCCTAAATTGTGAGATTTTACAAGCCAACTAAAGAATAAGTCTTGGAATGCGGACCAATGCAATGCCTCTTGTCCCAAAATAATGCTTTATACAATTTGTCACTGCTACAATGCTTGTATGATGCAAATTACTGATAAGATCCTTTATGTTGTCCCTTAGTTTGGCATTTCGTAATGAATGAGGCTTTTTATGCTTTAGGAAAAGCACTCTCTGTGTCAAATTTTCAAAGACCTTCCAAAAACACACCCTCAACAAATTCTCTCTTTCATGTTTTTGATAGGCATAAACCAGTGTTTGCACATAGAGATTCAGTACTTCTGTAAACGCAAAAATCCTGTTTCCAGGTGTGTTCATGAAGTCTGGGACTAAGTGCAGACATTTGGGGAGGCTAGGTTACATTAAAAATTGCCACCTGACCTAAGATAAGTCAGGAGAGGGGAACTAGTGGGGAGGGGTTGGGGAGATTGGGGAGGGTGTGACTGGGTATGGGGTTATGGTGGGTGTGTAGGAGATGTGGGAGAGTGTGGGTGTATGTGGGGTTATGGTGGGGGTGTGGGAGAGCTGTGGGAGGGTGGGGGTGTGTTTGAGGGTATAGTGTGGGGTGTGAGAGGGTGTGAAGGTGGGTAGGGAGGGGGTCACCAAGTCCCTGGGGTGTGTGAGTCCCTGGATCTGAATGTGGTGACAGCAAGCAGGGCCAGCCCCACTTGGCCCCACAGCGCACAGCTCCAGTGCTTCCACCCCAGTCCCCAGCCACAGGTGGCAGCAGCCTGCAGGGCCAGCCCCACCCAGCCCTGTAACACACAGCTCCCACCCCAATCTCCAGGTGTAGTGTGTGGGGCCAGCTCCATCCAGCCCCATAATGCGCAGCTCCTGCAGTGCTGTAACATGCAGGCCAGGCCAGCCCAGCCTGGCCCCATAGTGCATGCTACCCTGAACTCCCACCCCTCTTCCCCCAGTGGGCATCCCTGGCCTCAGCCCAGGCAGGGAGGCTAGGAACAGGCACGGGATGACCAGACAATAGCATCTGCCAGGCAGAGGCTTTTTGTCTCTAGCGCCCCCCAGCTTAGGGCAGGGGGCAGGTCAGGCGTGGCTGGGATAAGGGGGTGGTTGCTTAGCAACTGGATCTGCACCTTCTGGAATATAGTCACTTTTAGGCACCTAGTAGATAGAATAGGATCTGACCCTTTGTGTGGTGCAAAGCAGGTGTGACAGATACCACCACCCTGCCCTTTCCCCCTTGTCTGTCAGGCTGAGTAGTGTTGGAACCACAGCTAGGAAGAAGGGTGTAAGAGCCCTTCTTCATTCCAGCTATCTATGTCTGGCATACTGATACCTGAGGCTATATCTATCTAAGAAAGATAGATAAAACTAGACCAGCATGGTCCATGAACCTGGACTGAGGAGCCATTTTTGCTTCATGTTAGGGTGACAGTATTTGGATCTTGGGGAGCATTAGATTTGCAGCTGAACCCATGGCCTAGCAAGCTGCTAACCACAAGGCAGAATGGTAGGTTAAAAGTAACACTGCAAGATGCTTAGGCAAGCATTTTCCTAACAATATAGTATTGTTGTAAGATATATAGCTCATTGTGTAAGAAAAACAGGATGCAGACCACCAGCTATCATTAGGAAATAAAGCAGCAGTAAGACCTTGGAGATGGTGAAGAAATCAAGAAGAGACCACAAGTGATTGAGAGAAGCGGGGGTCAGGATCTTAGGCATGCGCTCAAAGGAAAAAGACAGGTTAATAAGTGAAATACATAGGTAATTCCATGCTAATGAAATAAACAGTAAATGGAGGTGGAGCTTCAGATGGGAAGGAATAAGGGTGGAACAAAGAAAGGACAAAGGTGGGGTATATGTTAATAAGCCTAAACCAAGGTGTATAAATATGGAAAGAACTAATGTCTGTGACTGTTCCCTGGTTTGCTGGAGCTTGCCCAAAGCTGCCTCCATTTTGAATAAAGCTGTTGGAAGAAGCAATGTGTGCACCAACCCATTATCTCCCCAGTCACTAGGCATCACATTGAGCCAGGGTCTAACACTTTCATCCTGTCCTCCCCTGATCCAGTGCTTATTGATGCCATTCAAAAGTTTAAGCCAATTTGACAGCCATTCAGCTGAAGTAAAATTAAGGTGGAAAGTACTTTGAGATAGTTCAAGATACATTATTCTTTCTTGTGGAAGAAAACAAACTTCGTGTTGTGGTTGAATCAGAACTGACAGAGCCAGCTTTTCTTTATTTAAGGCTATACTGTGATCACAGGGAGAATTCTATACAGCAAGGGGAATCACCCACTTGTCTGTTTCAAAGGATTTCTCAGACTCTCTAAATTGACAAGCGTATTTATACTTAAGACAGAGAAAGAGATAAAAATACACCTTGGAGAAACAAAACAATAGTAAATTAAACAGAAATTTAGGAAGTTTACTTAAAC
>NW_017729022.1:78291058-78292133 GCF_001723915.1 Gavialis gangeticus
GTTCCTCTCCAGCCAGAGGGAAGATTTTTATAGGCCTTATCTCCACATACAAAATAGTGACCAGCTAATGCAGTATATCCACCTGTATGACAGCGTGGGGACATCATCCATTGTGAATAATAACCTGAAAATTGACCTTCAGGGAAGTAGTTAGATATCCAGGAATTATTAGAAAACCAGGCACCATTTATTTTAAATTCTACCTCGCACTTACTGACTCCTACTGCAACACGAGATCCATTACAGGTCCAACGGAACTTTCCAGGGGTGGCATAAGCTAATCGTACATAGTCAGACCGGCTGCAACTTACATTCTGCCAAGTTTCGTTTCTATGAAAATTTGAATAGTAAGGGGCTAGCACCTGAGTTGCATTCAAGGGTACCGGTATCATGGGGGTCGGACTAGGTGATCTGCTAAGGTCCCTTCCGGCCCTAGAAACTATGAAAGTATGGGTATTTCTCCAGTAGAATAGATAGGGACATGACTACATATCCAACAATGAGAGACATTTAAATCTATTCCAATTTGATTAACTAAAGACAAGAACACATTTTCATGAAGTGATCTTCTTTGTCGGTGCAGAAGTGTAGTTTGGTTTACAGAGTTTCTTATAACTGATGAGTCAAGTTCATATAAGATGGCCCAAAAAGAAATACTGAGAACTATCCAAATCACGACTAACCAACTCCACCTTGGGAACCAGGAACTAGGTAGAGGCCTTTTTCCTGTCCCGAAGGGCATAGTGGTGTCATTGGGGCACATCCTCTTTGCTCTGTAGTAGCAAATCCTCTTCACCAGTAGGCGCTTGGCTCACTACTGGTTTTGTGCTCTCCTGCCAGCAGGCGCTAGGCTCACTACCAGTCTGTGGAGGCTGATGTTTTCTTACTGTGTGAAGCGTGGATCCATGTCTGGAGTCCTTGATACTTTATTGCAGTGTTGGAGGTTAGGAGTATCTTGAATGGGCCTTTCCAGCTAGGTTCCAGTGATGACTTTCATTAATGGACTTTTATATGGACCCAATCTCCAGGCAAGTTAGAATGGCACGGCTCATCTGGTTCTTTGGGGAGAGCTGCC
>NW_017729022.1:78292144-78293379 GCF_001723915.1 Gavialis gangeticus
CTGTTTTTCTAGTCAAGTAAGCTAATTACTTCTACAGTCTCCTAGTGATTGGGGAAGAGCAGTTGTGACAAGTTATATCAGATAGATTCAAAAGCATTTTTTGGAAAAAGAAGAAAAGAGGGGTAAAGGATTATTAGCAGAGATTAATCACAAATAGATGTTATACTGCCACCAATTTGGGCTCAGAACTGTATTTAAATATATATGTATCAAATACTCTGTGTGTGTGTGTGTGTGTGTGTGTGTGAGATAAACAAATCTTAAGCTGAAAACTGTAATGTGATTTCTCAGAACATTCTTTGATGTTAGATACAAGCTGAAAAATAATCTTCACTTGTAAATCCATGTCACCAAGTTTATCGAAAATGTGCAGTGAAATAAGAAGGCTCAGAGTTAAAATAAGAATTGCAAAAGGAAAACAAGCAAATAAATAGAAGCTTTTTCTATATACCATCTGCCCTCTATCTTAAATTATTCACAAAAGTAGCCCTTAAATAGAGCAAACTTGAATATCCATTGGCAGAGATGGACCTAAGCAAATTTGAAAAAATG
Source organism: Gavialis gangeticus (assembly GCF_001723915.1). Lineage (NCBI taxonomy): Eukaryota > Metazoa > Chordata > Crocodylia > Gavialidae > Gavialis > Gavialis gangeticus. Next base: position 78,292,697 of record NW_017729022.1, read on the forward strand.
AAGAAAAATCCATCTTTTTATTGCTTTCTCACGTTCAGTGAATAATTTACTGTAGGGAAAGACAAGAAAGATAATTGACACCAAAAGAAAGATTACAGGATGAAATTCCATCTTACTCAAGCCTTACCTCAAGCAATCAATCTTTCTCAAAATTCTCTGCCCTGGGATTTGGGAAGTACCATGAGTTGGAGGAATAGGTTTAACCCAGCCCAGAGCTGCATGTGCTTATTTGTGTGCCTTCAGGAAACATGTTGATGCAACAGCATTCTCCATCCTTTGCTTCCATATATAGGAGTGCCAAAGAAAAGGAAAACTTGGAAGCCATTTTAATCCACGACAGTTTATCTAGGGCTTGTTTTGCATGTGTACATATATGTGGGTGAACATGTGCATGTCTGCTTTTTCTATGTTTTTAATGAATTTAGGGCCTAATGCAAAACTTACTGAAGCTAGAGAGAGTATTTCTGTTGGCTTTTAATGGACATTAGGCATGCATGAAGTTGCTAGCATTCACTGTGGATTCAGATTTAGCCAATTCGGGGAACAGTGATTCAATTCGGGGATTCAAATCACTTTTCCTATTCAATTTGGCCAAATCTCTGAATCAGCCAGGCCAGGCCCATGCCCTGCCCCTCTCCCAGCCCTGCAATGGCTGCCCCAGCTCCTGGCACTTGTAAAAAAAA
>NW_017729022.1:78298379-78299024 GCF_001723915.1 Gavialis gangeticus
CATTCACTGTGGATTCAGATTTAGCCAATTCGGGGAACAGTGATTCAATTCGGGGATTCAAATCACTTTTCCTATTCAATTTGGCCAAATCTCTGAATCAGCCAGGCCAGGCCCATGCCCTGCCCCTCTCCCAGCCCTGCAATGGCTGCCCCAGCTCCTGGCACTTGTAAAAAAAAACAAAAAACCCCAGCTCACCAGGTGCTTCCAGATGGGGCAATCCCTGCTGCCCCCCACTGCCCCACACTGCATAGGGGGCTCTGCACAAGCCCCCCGATACCCCAGTCCCAACACAGGTACCCCACGCAGGCCAGCTCCAGCCCTTTAAGGAAAAAAACAACAACAACCCTGGGATTCACTGCTTCTGCCAGTGGGGGCCAATCCCTGCTGCCCCCCCCCACTGGCCCACACCACATGGGGGGCTCTGCAGGAGCCCCCAAAGTCCCAAGGCCACTGCACGAGTGGTGAGTGTGGAGCTTTTCTTGGCTTTTTTTCTTCTTAAAGGACTAGAGCTGGCCCAGTTGGGGCATCCCTGGGGGGCTGGGGGAGTGAGGAGGGGGTCAGGGAGTTCATGCAGAGCCCCCCCATTCATCATGGGGGAGTGGGGGGAAGAGAGATTGCTCCCCTACCCAGCAGCACCCAGTGAGC
>NW_017729022.1:78304024-78330706 GCF_001723915.1 Gavialis gangeticus
ATCCAACAGGGCTGGGAAGACTGTGGCTTGGGAGTGGGTGGGGGTCGGCAGGGCTGGGGTAGTGGAGGGGCTTAGAGGGGCTGGCAGGGGTCCCCCCATGGTTAAGTGCAATATATAGGGGCCCACAACAGCAGAACTGTCAGCAATAAAATAAACCAGGATATAAGATAACATACGCACAATGTAGAAGGCTGAGATAATATTTGCATTGCAAATCCATTTTGAGCTGTGGGAAAACAAACAATTAAGCATGCAGTTAGCTCACTGTAAACATGTATATATTCATACCATTGTACTGAATTGGGCTGACTCATGGTAGGAAGAAGCCAGAACTTTGTGCTCCAGAATCTAAGCTTTCATTTTTTTTCAAAATTGCCACTTATGATTGATCAGATAACTTTCAAAATGACCTGAATGTTACCTGTGTTTCCCTATATGTGTAGCCATCCTGAAACAAGAGCTTTCAGAAAAAATGGAAACAACCTTTGATCATTTTCAGAAGTGACTAATGATTTCAGATGCCTGAATTTTTTAGTGCCCAAGAAGAAGCATTTTGAAAGGATTGCTTTGCTCTTATCCCTTGAAAATCAGGAAAATAAGGTGTCTCAAAATGGACAATAAAATGGACAATAAAAAAATACAGTGATCTGAGTCCATTAATCATTTTTTTAAATCTTGGCCTCTGAAGAATGATGACAGCATTTCAGTTGACATTATGGTTAACTTTCATTGTGAGAGAAAGAGAATCATATTCTGAACAGTCACCTACAGAATCTCATTCTAATGTCCCAAATGGGTGAATTTTGGGATGTGGGCACCATTGTTGTTGTTTTTTCCCCCAGTATCCCAGTGAATCCCAGGCATATAACCTACTTTCCCACCTTGCAATCATAAAACGGTTACTTTCAGTGTAACCTCTGACTTGATGGTCTATTTCCTGTATCTATTTTAACAAATACCCTTTTTGTTGTTGATGTTTGATGTGCAGCCAGAATACTAAAACAGCTCCAATTTTGCAGACACACTCCATTATCAACATCTTGCATGCTAGTTGTTTCCATTTGCTACTCTTCCCAGTCCCCATGTAAGCAATGGTAGCTATAAAGCAATCCCTGATGGATTAGATAACACCACCAAGTACATAAATATCACATAAACCCTTCTGAATGCATCATGCATTTTATTGCCTGCCAGTTCAAAATCATTATTGAACCAGAAGCAATTTTCAATGTAACTGGCTTTCTAGTAGCTGTTTTATGTTGGTTATGCTTCTAATTATGACAGTTAGAAATGGAAAAGGCAGTAGGTTAAATCACTTTCAGTTGAAATTAAAATTCTCTAACTACAGCATTAAATGAATAAAGTCATTTGAATACAGTTGTAATAAAAATGGGCCACTCCGAATTACTCATAACTAGAATTGGCAGTCAGTTTGTGCTAACAATGTGCAATTAGCTGCCTGAATTAAAAAGTAGGTTTTTGCAACAATTCTTACTGGGGTTGTCGTCTTTCTGATTAATACTATTAACTCTTTTGATTGTATGTCCATGTTGATTCATTTCTTCAGACTGTTATCTTTGCACCTGGAAAGTAGGAAGGAACAAAAAAAGCAGCTCTAATAATATTAGTGATTATAAGCTTGAATATGCAGTTACTACAAGCCCTGAGTAAGAAGCTGCAGGTAGTTGTGACGTCTCAGGAGCAGACCAAGAACTGAAGGGTGATTAAGAGGGTCACAATTCAGCTCTTTCAGAGGAAGGTCATCTGCAGTAACTCTTTGCCTGGTGCTATTTACTTCCCCTTCTGCATCAACCCAGATCGTAGCTGGACTCTAGGGCTGAGGCCAGAAATTACACAGAAACCAGTTTAAGTGATTGAAAGCTGGTTTAAATCTAAGGCTTTGTAAGAATGGATGTCCCTACCCGTGAAAATTGCCCAGGTCCCCTCTCCCTGCACTGTGACCCAGGATGACAGCAGAGTGAGAGTATCCAAGAGTAGGGTACATGGATAGATAAAACAAGTCATAATCTTATGATGGTAAGGTACTATTAACACCTATGTTTTTTGAGAAATGTAAGGGTAGATAGTCATCAGCCAGTCAATAAGGACACAGTTTAGATGGTGTCCCAAGTCTTAGTAGGAATCAGCATTTAACCTTATCCCTGTTCATTTATTCATTCTAGCCATGTCCAAAGTATGTACCAGTGAATTATCAGAAAAACCCTAATACTGATAATCTTCAGCAAATGACTTTTAGATGTGATTAAAAGCCTCCTCTAATCAATCTTCTTATCTATTTACGTGTTACAGAGCAATACCTGAGGAACAATACCTGAGGAATCCACCTCCATTGGATGTGGGGCATAGAGCCCATTTACAATAATTTCAGTCCTATGCAGTTAGGACAATACTGGGGAAGGGTGAGGGTCTTAGACAAGGAATGTGTTGCTGCTAGTCTGGTGCAGTTGTTGCTTCCATTGCAGCAGACAATTTCATTCGTCCTTTGCATAAATGTGGCTCTGTGTAGGGTACCTTCTATCTAAGCTAAATCCTATCATCTTTATTTTATCCACCTCCCATTGACTTCAGTAGCTATTTGCCTGCATAAAGACCGAATAAACTAAATAAGAAACTGAGGCTTTGGCCCATTCCGTGTATTGATTTAAACATATGGCATCTGTACACTGAAGCAAACCCAGTTATGTTTGGAGAGAATAAATAACAAAGTATCTTCGCATTTATATAAAAGGATCAGGAAAGAAAACAACAGCCCTAAGCAAAAATCCATCAAAGAGCATCTCTTTTCCTCCAGGTAGAAAGAAAAAAGATAAGACAAATAATGACACTGATGGAGCAGAATGTCATTTAGGCTGATGAATGAGAAGAGCAAACCATTCGTAGAGGCCTTAGTCAGAGGTGGGGAAGCTGCTGGGCATAGCTTCAGATAAATCAATAGATCTTTGTTTTACTCAGGTGTTGCTATACTGCAAATGATACAGTTCATCACAGTTTTCTGTGCTGGTTCCTTCACCCTAGATTATACACTAGCACATTAAAAGAAACTGCATGAAACATTATAATGATTTTCTTTACTCAAAGAGCCATGGTACAGTGTCTCATGAACTTTGGCTCCAGGACTAATGCCATTATGACTAACTTGAGCTATACTCTTCGGCAATCCCTTGCAATTGAGGATGATTTTCTTCCATGATTGTCTTATCTGCAGGACCAAAGATGACTGATGAGGCCTATCACGATTGACAGACTGCCACAACTCAGGCATGTGTTTCTGTGCAGGGTGGGTGGGTCTGGATTCTTAGTTCAGTCCATGACACACTGTTTTTGGTGCTCCTGCTTTTCCATTTCCTGTTGTCATTGTAAGATTTCAGAGTTCTGACTTCCTTGCAGCAGAATCTTCCTCCATTTGGGGAAGTCCTGGGCAATAGGACAAGGTGATGTTGATGCTGCATTTTTTCAAGTTGGCCTTGAGGATGTCCTTGAAGCACTTTCTCTGCCCTCCTCTTCAGCATATTCTTGATTGAACTGGGAGAATAAAACTTGCTTTGGGAGTCAGATATCCAGATAACGTGGCCAGCCCAATGAAGTTGATGCTAGACTATCACCACTTTGATGCTCATGGTGTTTGCTTGCAAGAAGACACTAATGTTGGTGCATCTGGCTTTCCCCTGGATTCAAAGGATCTTCCACAGGCAGTGTTGATGGTACTTTGCCAGAAGATTGAGCAGTATCCTGTATGTTGCCCACCTCTGAGCTCCATGCAGTAAGGTGGGGTCATGATCTTCAAAAACCCATTCCCTGCAGTGTTTAAAGGCTACACTTGCACATTTGAGATGATGTTGGATTTCTTTATCAATGTCAGCCTTCTGTGAGAGAGAGCTTTTGAGGTACAGGAAATACTCAATGTTCTCCAAAGTCTCACCATGAATTTAAATTACCGGAGCTGAGGACTGCCTATTAAGAGCTTGTTGACGGAGGACCTTAGTCTTCTGAATGTTAAAAATCAGTCCCATTTTCTTGTATGCCTCAGTAAAGACATTGCCATTGCCTGAAGGTCTGTTTCTGAGTGAGCACCAGACTACAGGATCATCCATATTCTACAGCTCGACTGAAGTCAGAGTGGTCTAGTTTTGGCTTGGAGTTGGCTGAAATTAAACAGTTTACCATCCATTCAGTAGTTTAGCTCCACTCAAACTGGAAGCTAGTTGGTGATCAGATGTAGCATCATGGTAAGGAATACTGAGAAGAGTGATGTAGTGATGATGCAGCCTTGCTTAACTCCAGTATTGACCTCAAAAGGATCTGTGATAGATCCATTACTGAGAACCACCTCTCACAATGTCATAGATCAGGCAAAAAAATGTTGATGAATTTCAGTGGGCATCCATACTTCAGAAAGCTCCTCCACAACACTTCTTGGTTGACAGACTCAAAGGCTTTTGTGAGGTCAAAGAAGGCAATGTAGGGAGGTTTATGTTGTTCCTGTCATTTCTCCTGCAGCTGGTGAGCTGTGAAGATGATGATAATTGTGCCTTTTGATGCCCTAAACCTACAGTAAGATTCTGGGAGATCTTCAGCAAGTGGAAGGAGACAGTTTGGGAGGGTTCTTGCAATGATCTTTCTTGTGGTGGACAGCAAGGTGATTCCTCTGTAATTTCCATGGTCAGACTTGTCTCCTTTCCTGAAGACTGTCACAATCATGGCATCCCTGAGGTCACCTGGGATTTTGTCATCATTCCAAATCCTTAAGATGAGGGCATGGAGCTGTGATTTCAGCTCCTCTCTCCCCTGCTTGAAAATTTCCATGGGTATTCCATCAGCTCCGGGTGTCTTTTTGTTCTTCACCTGCTTGATAGCTTTTCTTACCTCATCAAGGGTTGGAGGGATTCCAAGATTATCTCTGACTGGATGTTGCCAGATGGAGTTGAAAACACTCTTCTTTTCAACCAAAGTCTCAACTGAGAGGATCTTCAAAATGCTCCTTCCAATTGGCATTGATGGCTCCCCTTTCAGGTCTCCTCTATTCTTGGGTCTTAAGGGGATTGGTCCCCAATTGCTTTGACTGTAGATAGCTTTGGTGGCATTGAAAAAACCATGCATATCATGGATGTCAGCAAGATGTTGAACCTCTTTTACCTTGTCTTCACACCATCTGTTCTTCAAATTGCAGGTCCTCCATTGGATCTTTACCTTAGCTTGTTGGAAATTCAGCTTCCTTTACGTGGAGTTTCATAGCTGGTAGGGTCGGAAGAGACCTGAGCAGATCATCAAGGTTCGGGTCCCTTAGCCTCTCCTTGTAGGGCCTGCCCTGCTGACCCCTAATCATGCAAGTGGCCCTCCTCTGGACCCTCTCCATGCTGTCCACATCCCTCCTGAAGTGCAGTGCCCAGAACTGGATGCAGTACTCCAACTGCAGCCTAACCAGTGTTGCATAGAGGGGGAGGATCACCTTCTTGGACCTGCTCGAGATGCATCTGTGCATGCATGACAAGGTATGGTTGGCCTTCCTGACCGCATCCCCACACTGTCAGCCCATGTTCATAATGGCCTCAATAATGACTCCAAGAGTCATTATCACTTCATATCACCAACTGGTAAAGCAGGAGGAAAAGCAGAAGCAGTGTGGTGTGGAATGAAAGGAAGCCAAATACTGGAAGTGTTGGATTGTGTTAATTTTTTTGTGCCAGTGTTATAACAATGCTTGTATGGTTATGCAGTTTTTTTTTAACTATATTCCACAGAGTATTCAGTAAGAGTGGATAAATGTTATTATAATTGTACAAATAAGTGAAAGCCAAAAACTAGGAAATCCAGAAGGCCAATGGCACATCCAGGAATGGAATCCAGTCTCCTGACCAGTGCTATATCCATTGGACTTCAAAAACTATATTGGAGCCAAAGTGGAACTAAAATCCTAATAAAACCAGCAAAGCCTGCAGAGGCATTTTGACAAGGAACACTTGGTGTTTTATATCATTTTCCCATTTATAATCTAGATAGCTCCTTCACACACTCTTGCAATAGATTAAAATGAAGCTTTAATGTACGTGGAAGAAAAATCAAATTTGCACTTCCTGATTTCTCGAGGTATCATGGGAGTCTAATTCCTGGCAAAGTCAGCAAAGGTACTTCCTTGTGGTGCTGGCTACCAGTGCTTCCTTACACAGACTCAATTTCTAAGTGGGTATGGAGAGGTAGCTAGTACTGGTATAATGCTAACCAAGTTATGGTACAAATCAGAGCAGTTCCAGGCTGCTGTATGGTATGCCTTATCGCTCCTCACTGCAATGGTGAATCCCAGCTATGAGCCAAGCAGCTGTCCACAACAGTGTCCTTGCCAAATTCTTTTACAACTTTCACTGTATTTATTATGCAGAATAAGAGGAGTGACCCTCCACATTTTTTACTCTCCACTGTGCAAACTCCCATCAGCCCCTCTCCAGTACTGACCTTCTGGAATGGAGTGGAACATTTACTATGTCAGCTTTGTTTCCTGTAGACAATTTTGCAACTGAAAATGGGTTCTGGGGAATCCTATATGGGAGCTGTTGGGGAAGGAGTTGATAGCAGGACAGAAAATAAGGGTGCTATGTTGCAAGTGAAGAGCTAGGGGTCATGGGCAGATCCAGGATTTTGTAAATAAGGGTATAAGACCAGTGGCTGGCACTGCATGGTTAGTTGCATCCCTACTCCTAGTTCCCCCCACCACTGGGATGGGCACACTGCACCATAGGCACAGTGGCCAGAGACTTTAAGTTCTCCTTCTCTGAGCCTGCTCACAGGCTGGTGGGAAACATCAAAAGGGATCAGGCAGGGAGGAGGAACCTGCCCACTACTGCCATCACTGCTGTCCCAGGCTGAGCCCAGCTCCCTGTGCAGCCTGGCTGGAGTGGCACAGGAGCATCTCTGGAGCTGTCCTCACCCCTGGATCAGCCGGGGGCAGTAGGGACAGCTGTAGTGGCAGGTGAGGGAAGGGGATATGCTGTGGAGTGTGGTGGGGAAGGGAGGGAAGGAAATTCTTATTTGATATAGGGACTTAAAAAAAGTCCCTAGCTGCTGTTCTCATGGCATACTCTGAAATTGGGGTGTGGGGGATGTAACCATGTCACTGCACTCTCTTTGGATCTACCCCTGCAAAGGATAAAAAGTACGTAAAGGTCTGACTGCCCTGGGATCTAGTCTGAGACCTCTTATTCCGCGTAGATATAAGACCTCAGTACTGTTGCCAGGCTACGTACACTCCCTAGTCCATCTCCACATTTAAATACCATGGTGGGCAGTTTAGTAAAGATGCTTGCTTATTGTGAGGCCTTCCTTTGAAGTATGAGAGCAAATGTGCCCAGTTTCCTGGATTCTCTGGGATTTCATGCTTTTAGATATAATCTGAGAATTCTGTTTAAAACATTAAATACATCTTATTGCTTTAATTTTCTCACTGTGGAAAGGGACCTCATCTTTACAATTGTCTGTAAATCCCCTAGTTTGATATTGGAGCTCTATAAGTAATAATCTTGAGATCCAAATTGCGGCACATTTTAAACTCATTTACCTGTTTCTTTGCCTGACAGCAAAGACCACAGCCTCTTTCAGGGCAATACTACTCATAGTAGTAGCTTTCTTTGTATTTCACATTCAACACAAAGAGAAATCTATCCTGTAAAGCCTCATCTATAAATTGTCCAAATTGGCAATACTCTGCCATCAGCCTCAGCTCTGCTAACAGCAATCACTTTCCTCTTGTTGCCTTTGATGGCATATGAGGCTTTCAGAAAATAAAACTGGCTCTTGGAATGAAAGCTACAGGAATTAGGCATTCAAGTCCCACTAGGTTTCCACAAAGTTGTAATTGGAGCTGGGTTTTAAACTGCTTTACAAGCCTTTCCAAATCTTAGCTTAACACAGCTTTGCTTTGTTTTTAATCAAACAAATTACTTTATAATATTGTCACTGGGACATTTGGAGATACTCATGTCTTAATATATGATGTCTTACAGTTAAGATTAATCTCCCTTCACAGCCAAGACAATACTTCTTTTCATATACCATTCTTTTATAGCATTTGTTTAAAAAAACCCTATCCTGGTGTTTCTTTATATTTTCCCTATTCTTGTTTTTTGCTATAATCCTCTATTTTTCTTGATGTGGTCACTTGTAGTTCTGAAAAACGCCAAGCAAAACAGTTTGCTGTCTGTTTGAATTTCTACCTCCCCACCAACACCCTCCCCCTTCTTCAGCCACACAACCAGACTGTACTTGTAGATGATTTCTTTCCAAGGTAAAAAAGATCTGTCTCTTACTGACTCTTGAACTCATCCACATTTTACAGAGCTATTTTATGTACATGTTGCCCTCATGTTTAAGGTCCCTGGGCTGCAGTTAACACAGCACGGTCTCTCTCTTACAGTTTTAATCCTTTTATTTTTTTAATTGTTTAATTCTATTTTCAAACTTTAAACAAGAGGCTTCTTTCCCCTTAAGACTCTCATCCTTATTGCCAATCTCTTATATATTAACCTCGCAGTATTTAACCCGTAGGACAACTGGAACCCAGACAAGGAATTGTTCAGTAGCTGCAGTTCCACTCTATAGGGCTACTGTATTTCTATAAGCAGTATAGCTTGTTTAACATGTAAAATATATCTGAGCTAGAGACTGCTTTTACCATTAATCCTACAGCATTGTACATTATAAACTGCCTCACTATTCTCCCTGGTAAAATAAAGGAATCAAGCTGAAGAGGAAAAATTTCAGGGCAACTACACCATCATAGCCACTCTGAGCCTTTTGGAAACATTGGGATACAAATCTAACGAACACATAAAATTGAAGTGCATGCAGTGGTGTAAATGGCGCAGTATTTATGACACACATGCATATACCAATTTGTAAACACAGGCTTCAAATGTCAGCCCCTAACATTAGGGTCCTAAGCCCGTATTTACACATCCAAATACAAGCTATGGTTTAAGTCATGGGTAGGCAAAATATGGCCCATGGGCCAGATGCCGCTCCACAGCACCCAGTGTTCACTCCAAAGTGGGGGTACTGAGCTCCTGGTCAGGCTTCTGCCTGGCAAAGCTGTCTGAACACCTGGACCCCAGCAAGAGTCAAAGCTCAGGTAAGTTTCTCCCTGCTGGCATGGGCTGGCCAAGAGCTGCAGGTTATCCAGGCCCTGCTGGCCTGGGTCAAGTAGGCACAGTTGAAGCAGCTGGTATGGCTCCTGCCTGACCCCAAATCCCTGGAACACAGCATGGCACAAGCCCAGCTGGGCCCGGATAATCCACAACTTCCAGCCCCCTTCTCCCTGCACCTCCTCACCTGCCCCAAGTCCCCAGCATGTAAGCAGGCTTAGCCAGTGCTGCTCTGTGTTCCTGCATGCCACTTTGGGCCATGTGGGTGTAGCTGGAGCAGCTGGTGCAGGTCTTGCCCAACCCAGCTATGTGCAGGGGAGTCAGGGTGGAGGAAAGGGTGCAGGGAGTTCTGTGGGGAACTTGTGTCTACACACACATGTGTGCATGTGTGTGTGTGCATGCTTGTCTGTGCACATGCATGCGGACCTCAACAAAACTTGTTAAGTGGCCCTCCAGCCCACATAAATGCCCAACCTTGGCTTAGGTGTTTAATAAGAGCTCAGACATGGGTGACTGGTGCCTCCTGACTCTGGGGGGGGGGGGGGCACCAGCAGCCAATCACCAACTGGGAAGGGGGGTCCCTCAGTGGCTGATTGCCGACTGGGGGTGGGGAGCTAGCATTTAATTGCCGACCCCAGAAGCAGTGGTGGCAAAATTGGAAGTGCCGCTTGTCCTTCTCAGGGTGGGCACCGGCCAGCACTCCCCACTCCCCGACTGGCAAGGGCCAATCTCGGAGGGGGGCATGTGCCCCCCCACCATACCCACCCTGCATGTCACTGATGAGCTCAGAACTAATTTTAGGCACTCAGGTTTGAAAATTTGGCCTATGTAGAGTATAAGTGATAACAGGCAAGACAAAATATATTTAATAGGACAGACTCTTCTTTATCACTTAAACTGGAGAAAATAGCTTTATGGGTGATAAAAAAACCCATAATTTATCACTGTTAAGTAGTGCAGGTTTGATCCAGAGCCCACTGACTTCACTGAGGTGAATACAAATGATTCCCACTGACTTCACTGGGTACTCTAAGTTTAATGGACCCTATTTGGCATTCATAATATACTGCAAATCATCTATTTTATTGTTTTCTAAATTAAATTTAAGATCATAAGATAAATTCTTCACAACCCTTAAGTTTCCTGACAAGTGACTTGCCCTGCAGCCATGACATTTAACATACATGATGATTGCATAGAGAGAACATGGGCTAGTTATTTGTACTTTTTACTTTGAGTGCTTTAACTTGTATTTCAAGCATATGCTTTATTTTCCTGAGCTATAATGTATGCTGTGTTCATCTCAGCCTTTCCTTTTTGCTTCTTCCTGCCAAGTGCTAACACAATGTAATGAAAGGAGAAAATAGATAGATTTCATATCTCTTGATCTGTTCACCTTTAATTTTAAAATAAGGAATTGTAATCTCTTTCTCCCTTTTGAGTTGTCTATTAGGTAGCAAGATCTATATTGCCATTTTCTATTCTTTTAGAAAACATATTTCATTTTTTAGTATGACAATATTGTTTGGGGAATACACCATATATTAAATGCTGGAGTGGGGTGTGTAAAGTAACTGTTTGCAGACCATTTAATATCCTTCTGGCAGGGCAAAATCACTTACTTTTATTTACCATCTTAGTAACAAAGACCTTTTTCATACCCTCAGAAACACATCTAAGTCTTTCCATTGCATTTCAAGCAACTGGTCAAAATTTATCTCTGGAATCACCTTTCTAATCTTAAATAAGGCAGTAGGGTTTTTTCTTTTTCCTATTAACACTAAAATACAGTGGTCTAGACTGTCCTAAAAGACATAGCCCTGGACTGAGACAGAACAGAGCTAGGAGGGTTTTGCTTCATGGAAGAAAATCCCTCCTCAGTATGAAGTGCATAACAGGGATTTCTCAACCTCTTGCACAGAAGGAACCAGTCCTATCGTTCTTCACAGCAAGGGGACTGCAGTTGTTTCTGGCCTTTGCACAAGGTGATCTACTGCAGGCAAAAACTTACTGCATTCTCCTACTGCAGATATCCACAAAAAGGGTCAACAGTCTATCAAATCCAATGTGTCCAATGATTTGGGAAAACTAGTTGCATAAGAGTCTTTTATGAGAGTGCTTATTGTGGGTGCCTACATATGTGCTGGGAGGGGCAGCATTTTAATTAGAGAAGTTCCTAGAGAGCCACTCTAATTAAAACACTGCGGAATCACATGTATTAAGTCCCTACAAATTGAAAAATGGCTGCGGGACACTTTAACTAAAGCTCAGTGCCCCAGTGGCCCATTTTTAAACCTTATACACATGATGCTGCAGCAATACTGAAGTGTTCTCATTAGAATGTGGAATATACTCAATTAACCTAATTAGAATGCATCAAAGCACATGTATAGGCATGTTTGGTGATATGATTGGGACACTGCGTGAGAAGTCCAGTACTGTAATAAACAGAGTGTGACTGGCAACATTGACTGACCATGGCAGAGCTGCATTGTGGAAACCTTGCTCAGTATCTGTTTGCACTAAACTTGGGTAACGTCACTACCATAAAAACTTTCTTTTCATAAAAACCAAAATAAAAGAAAATAATAATTAAAGTAAGATCACGGCAGGATAAAATGACTAGGAAAAAGGGAGCAATTTGGCAAATGAAAGCTCCGCCTACTAAGATATCTCATGTCTCTCCAGGATTTATGAGCCTAATATCCAAAAATAACAATGGAAACAGTCAGCTGCTATTTTTAGCCATTGTGAGCCATTATAGGAGACATAAAAATATACAGCTGGAAAATGGTAAATGTGTAACTAATCAGAAAGTTGTTTTAAAAGGACATTACCAGATGCTTTTCACAGATTATTTTATTTTTATAACACTTTCCATTGTCTGTAATCTCCGCCTGTCTGCTTGCTCTTTTCTCTTTGTTAAACACTGATTATTCTTTAGCCTGATCCTAGGAAGGACTGGGTTCCTCAAGGAAGTTGCTAAGCACCACTGATTCTTTCTGAAGTCAGTTGTAGTTGGGGATGCGAAACATCTTGCAGAAAAATCCAGAACCTTACAAGATTAAGCCCAAGTTTTGCAAAAGAGCTAAATTAGCACAAGTGTCTCTACTTTCCATACATACAGAAGCATTCCACTGTCTGGAAGGTATTCACTGATCTACCTTTGGACTACAAATCAGGAATAACAGACTATGGTAGGGAATGTGCATTTGCTTTCAGATGTGGCAATGAAGTTAAAGACTAATTCCACAAATCTCAGCTCATGACTTCACTCTTAATTAGTTTTTACTGACCCACTGAAGGCAACAGTGACTAACTGTGAATGTAGTAGGGCTCAGAAGCCCAGATCAGATCAGGGCCTCTTTGTAGAAGCAGCTATACAAACACAGGAAGCCTAAATCCCTGAAGTTCTTTTATTTATTTATTACAGGATAACAAACTGTAGTCAGTATGGGTGTTATACAGTGAATACTGAAATAAAGAATTACAATTAAAGGCGTACCACAAAAACAGTCAAAAGAAGCACACATGATACTCTTGGGCTTTTCTAAGCACCTTGATGCTATAGAGATGGGTGGTCTATTAATACATAGGATGAATACATACCTAGCATGATGTAAAAAAAACCTGCATTAAATGATGACATATGTTTTTATAGATGTACCATAATGAACAGATTTCTTCTGCCATTATCATGGTAGATCTACACAATAGTCAGAGAGATGACTGAAAATACATAATTTCAGGCCCGTCCCTCTCCTTTAACCCATGCCTGTCTGATGCTTGGTGTAGAAAGGGGAAGTGAAAGGCATTTTAATAAATATTATCTAATATGCATATATTATGTCTTAACACCATTTAACACCTTAGAACTTTAAAGTAAGTGGTGTTTAAAAATCTGTTATCTGGTAATGGCAGTTGGGAAAGGCTCTAAAGCAGGATTATGTTGTCTCAGGGTTTTCATGTTGAAATGATATCTGCCATCAGAAAGAAACAGGTGGCTGACAGTGAAAGGCTGCAAACTGTGTTTCTCATCCTTGAAGTTCTTCTGCAATAACATTCAGCTCTACAGTTGTCACCTGATAATTCAGTGAGTGCTAATTATCAGCCGACTGTAAAGTAAATGGACTGAAGCAAACCTCTGGACTGCCTCACTAGGCAGATTCTAATCTCAATGAGGGATGCCAACATCAGAGAACGATGCATTCATGTACCCTGGGAAGTAGTCAACAAGTGCTAGAAAGATTCTCATCCTCTGTATACTGAGTACTTTGGATTAAGAAGAAAGGTGCTCTTGTTAAAGCATTGGACTGAACTGATTATATCTGGGTTCTGTACCTAGGTTGCCCATTTAGCATCTGATACAAAAAAAGCACTTAAGCATGTGCTTACCCTGAACTGAATTGAATTCAATGAGACTAAAGCACCTGCTTAATGCTCAGCATGTATTTAAGTACATTCCTGAATCTTACTATATATAGGTGCAGTGCTTCAAATGTAGTTACTTATAATAATGGATAATATTTTAATATAACAATAGATATACCACCTTTCATTTTCAAAACACTTCAATATTTTCATATAGCCAGCTGTTAGGCTAAATGACATGTTCCTGCATAGACAGACTGAAAGAAAAGCAAAATGTCGAAAGGAATAGGGCAATTTCCTATTATTATGAAAAAGGTTGTAAAACCTTTGTTCCCTATGCAGAATGGAAAAATAAACAGTATGGACCTGAATATCTCTACCTTAGGGGAATAAAAGGCTGAATTTCCATTTAAGCTTCCATTTAAACATTTAAACTTGAAGCCTATAGTTCTAAGGATAATAGGTATGCCTAACCCAATATTTAAGCCATTACTGACAGCTGACAAGTCACTTTTCAGTGTTCAATGCTGTATTGTGAACAAATGTATAAAATGTATGCTCAGCAGAGTAGACTTAAAAGTTCCATTGGCTACTGTACTACAGGCTTCTAAAACATTGTTCCAGATATTTAGAAGCATGTTTCTCTATGAATTGGAAAGAAATGTATGCAAACTGTAGTAAAAAGTACATTAAAATATAATTACTTAAGGGTCACTGTACTTCATCATATATTAATCCAATATTTATTTCTAGAGCCTTTGGAATGCAGTTTTGTTTTTTTTTCAGAAAGCCTTTGTGTGGAGTGTTAGAAATTTAACTTTTTATGGTTTAATACAGGGATGTCAAACATATGGTTCATGGGATCCAGCCTGCTGACTTGGGTCATCTAGCCCAGCATTTCTCAACCCGTGGGTCATAACCAAAAAGTGGTTTGTAACAATATATTAATGGGTTTTAAACAAACTTTAAAAATGGATTCTCTTTTAAAGGAGAAAAAGGTGGCAAACCATGGGTTTTCCCTTTCAGGCTGTCAGGGTACCAGCCTGTGAGGGGCTGCTTGCGGCGCCTCATTCTTCACACATGCCCCCTGCCCCACACACTGGTGACTGGGGGTTGTGGGGCAGTGGGTCGGAAGTGAGGGGCTTCGGGTCGAGACTGGCCATCGATGTTTACAAATGGGTTTTGGTACAAAAAAGGTTGAGAGTCACTGATCTAGTCCACAAACATGTTCCCTGGTTCTAACCACAGTGGCAGGGCTTTCTGCAGCAGTTTCCTAGAGAGAGCAGCACGAAGTAGTTCTGCCAGCAGAAGCCTTGCTACCACAGCCAAAGCCAGGACAAAAGACCCAGCTCAGCAATGTCTGGTTAGGGTGGTGGAGCTTCTGGCCATGGTGCTGCTGGATCTGCCTGCTTCCCAGCAAAAGTCAGGGTGTTGGGTGCTATCACAGGAAGCCCCACCATCATGGCTAAAGCAGAAACTCCAGCCACATTGTCAGGGTTTGCCTGTAGAGCTGCTGGGGCTGCCAGTGCCCGGCTCTTGCCAGGATGCTGACTACCACTGAGAGAAGCCCCACCACCATGACCACAGCCACATCTCTGGTTATGGTGAAGGGGCCTCGGCCAACACTGCTAGTGGAGCTACCAGTGTACCCAGAAAAAGATGTTTCTATCACCATGCTGCTCAGGTTGAAGTCTTCCCACACATGCCCACCTCCTTTCCAAGACCAGGGTGATATACTAGAGCAGGCTCCTGTGCTGCAGTATGAATCAGCTCTGTAAGGCTCAGGCAGGCTCCTGGCCTGTAGCCCTCATTATGTGCACTGCTGGCCCTACTAATGAAGGCCAGCTGACCCTCAGGCCCTTTCCCTCCGATTGGTTTGGAGCTGCACTTAAGGAACACTTCCAACACCTGAGCCTTGCTCCATGGCCCAGTGGTCTTCAGTCTCTAGACAGCACCTCTAACCTCCCTGGTTCCTGACCATGCCTTTGGCTTACCCCTGGATTTTGGCCTCTGGGTACTCCCTGTAGGGGTCTGCATCCTGACCCTGATTTCCACTTTGCCCTGTGGATTTTTCTTTAGATTTGGTAACTACGTTTTTGATTCCCAGGTTTTTGATTTCTCCTGACCCTGGCTTGGCATTTTGGTCCCTGACTTGTGGCTTCTGATCCTTATCTCTGCAACCCCGAGCTTCATGACTGGTTCTACCCATGAAGCCAGCCAGCCTTGTGGACTGTGAATGCTGGTCTGGGGAAGATGAGGGGAGCAGTACCTACTCCATTACTCCCAATCCCTGATGGAAAGACTCCTTGTACATGTCTGGACCAGGGTTCCTCCATGAAGGCAGAGGAGCAGCAGAGAAGCAAAGCCCCCTGCATGGAGCAGCTGCTTGCTGGTTTCAGCCACCAGAGAGGAGGGGGCAGAAGCACCACTCCCTGCCTGCTTCTTACTCCTGGGAGTCCAGTGTGAGGGGGAGGCAGGGGGCTCTCTTGCTGCTCATCCACTGAGATCCAGTGCTGGGAAGCTGAGGGGATGGAGCAGTGGGGGCCCTACACACCTGGGACTCCTGTGTAAGGAGCAGGCAAGGACTTTGCCCCACTGCCCTAGGAAGATCCCAGTTCCCTACTAGCTACTTCCCTTTGCCTCCCTAGCTACTCAGCTGGACAGTGGAGGCAGTCAACTGAAGCCAGCAGGAGACAGTACTACGCCCTGTGCTCAGCTCCTGGTGCCAAGGAGAGGGGAAAAGTCCCTGTCTGTTTCTCACACAGAGAAGTCTAGTGTGAAAAGCAGATGAGGCTGTGCTGCTCAGCTCCCAGTGTGGCAAAGACTCTCACACTGGGCAGCTGCTTCTCCCCTCCTGGTCTATTGGACAGGCAGAAGCAACTGCCCTCTCCTTGCCATACCTTCTCCAGACCATTGACCTCAGCATGCAGAAGGCACAGGACCCCTTCCCCTGACTCCTCCTTGTCCCTAAGATGAGTTAAGTTGGCCTGCATTCCTGCAGGATTTCTCTTGCACACTCATGCAGTGATCTCAGCAGGGTCAATGTGCTGGCTGCCACCATGGGAAGTACTGGTGGTAGAGCTTCTGTCTCTGGTGCCACTGGGGCTGCCAGTACAAGATTTAGGATGCTGCACATGGGCACCTGCAAAGGAGGGAATCCAGCCCTCCAACAGTTTCAGTTTGGCACTCCTAGTTTAATGCATTACACATGATGGATGGCACAGAATGTATCAAGTTTCATTCTGTGCAATTCTGGAAGTGCCTATATCCAAAATCCTCGACAGAGCTATGGAAATATACAGTCTATGCTTTGTTCTCCTTTTTGTTTGCATATGAGAAACTGTTAAGAGTCTCATTCTTTTTTGACATGCAGCACTCCTCAAATATGGACAACTTTACATGTAATGTCATATTTTGACATTTATAAAAGGCAAAAGTCTTATAAACATTGTAGGCCTTCCTCCTCTACAATATGCAAAAAGATTGAGGATTTGTCTTTTTTTTTCTTCTGACCCAGTGGCTGTTAGGTACCACTCCAATTTTTGTCTGAACACCCTCCAGTTTTCTGCTATATTTCCCAAGAACAAAATGGCAGGTGGAGGTTGCAAAACTTCCATAACTAATGGTCCTTTTACTTAGACTATAACTGTTCAGGCAAGACACTTACAGTGGCCCTTCCCCTTGCATGTGACTCCGTCACTCCACTTGTTCTCAGTCTCCAACTCCTGTTCAGTTTGGAACTCAACTTCTTTCAAGTTCTTTTTCAGTTACCATTTCTGATACCTTGTAGCGATCATCAAGTTCAATAAATACAGGCATGCAATAATGAATAAGAACAACTAACAACAACAAACTTTAGTGTGTAGCAAAAGGTAACATCTTGGATGCCCTAACTAGCTAACAGCTACAACTTAACAGAGGGACCATTTCCTAATTCCCAGTGCTTCTAAAGTAGGAACTCTCTCTCAATTATAATTTCTATCACTACAGTGGCAGGGTTTCTCTGGCAGATGTATTGTCTATACATCTCACAGACCCAGATGGGTTAGAGTTCGGTCTTTGTGATGCATAGACAGCTATAGAAAGCTGTATGAGTAAATCTAGTTACTGAGTCAGAGTCCAGTGTTATTCATGCTTGCTTGATTTTTCTGGACAAAAACTGAATGGAAACAAATAAAAAAAATCAATTCCTAGGTTATAGTTCTGGGCATATATATAGGTTAATTAATTTTACTCTATGTTTGATTCCTTAACTCCATTATAATATTCCTCTGCTATTAATTCAACTGCCACTGAAATAGCATTTTTATAAATATCAAGTGAAGGAGTCATCTTTGAGGAAACAGAATTACCTGGGTGGTAAAGGACCAACAAAGCAGTATTTTGGTATCAATATAGGCATTTAACTCTTTATTACATTGTTATGACACCATATCATATCACATCCTGAATCTTACTAGAATTGATCACCACAGGGCATAGAGTCATATAGTGAAACCAGATTTTGAAAAGGGCTGGATAGTTTTATGACCACTAATGATGTTTCTAGTTATGCAGACTTGGATATGAGTAATCCAATCTCATGTACCAAGGCAGAAACCAAATGCCACAGGGTCAGTAAGCAATTTATTTTCTCATGCTACTACGAATGGCCTTGCACAATTGGCTATGTTTATTATTGGAGATGAAGGTGAGGCCTTCCTCCGAAGCTTCCAATATTGGCCACAGCTAGAGGCAGGGTAGTATATTTGAGAGACCAATGGTGTGGCAAAGCTTTTTATTCCAATAAGCTAATTCATGACCCCTCTTACACAGATGTAGGTGGGGAGTGGAAACTTTGGAGCTCTTTTTTGTGTGGTCCAAGTAAAGGAACCAGCTCAAAAATCCCACTGCTGCTTGTGGGGTAGCATCAGGGCTGCTAATAATATGACTCAATGGAGAAAAACTCAGCAAAGAAGCAAATTAGGGTATGGGGTAGATAGAGCCATGGTTCCATCTTCCCAGTTCTTGCTAAACAATATAAGAAATATCTGTCATTCTTAAAAAGGACTGCCTCCCTGTCTCTAGGGTGACCATAATAATTTTAGGAAAATCTAGTAAGATAAGGGTAAGGAAATTCAGGATGGGGGAAGAGTGTGTACATGTACACATATGCAAACACCCACACCCATACCCACACACATACACCCGCTGTGCACACACTCTGCACCCCTCTCCCTGTGCAGATGCATACACGTGCACACACACAGCCCTGACCCCATTGATCCCAGGAGCCTTAATGGTGGTTTAGCTGGGCCAGTTCCAAATTTTGTAGGGTGTCCCAGCCAGTTGGTGACAGTTGAAGTAAAAGTCCCAGATTGGCTCCACCCCACCCACAGATGCCCAGCCTGGCTCTTCCTTAGCAGGCTGGAAGCTGGAGACAGGCTGGGCTGAGCACTGTTCCACCTACCTGGGTGGGGATCAGCTAGGGCAGGGCAGGGCCAAGGCTGGATCTTGGGGACCTGTGCAGGGTGAGCTGGGATGGCAAAGCAGGGCGGGACAATGCAGAGGCATGGCAGCCCCAGGTGACTGCCAGTGGCAGGGGGAAGTGCCATGTAGCCATTCAGCGAGGGCTGGTGGAGTTCAGGGGTGGTGCTGTACAGGGGCTACTCCCAGCTGAGTCCAGCTTCTGTGTGTGGGGGATGGAGCCTGGCACTGTCCTGCACTGCCTCTGCACTGTCCTACTCTGCCATCCTGGCTTGCCTTGCACAGGTTCCCAAGCCCCAGCCCCAACCCCAGCCTCCTCTTCCTCCCCCAGCCACCTCGGCCTGGCTGATCCCCACCCCAGGCAGGATGAGCAAGGCTCAGCCAACCTTCCCCTATCTCCAGTTTGCTCAGGATGAGCCAAGCTGAGCATATACAAGCAGGGTGGCACCAATTCAGGACTTTTGCTTTAGTTCTCACCAACTGGCCAGGATGCTGGGACTGCCTATGAAATCCGGAACTGTCCTGGCCAAACCAGGACATAAGGTCACCCTACCTATATCCAACCAGAATGTTTAGGAGGCATGTCAGCTGATGCCTGCTTTTCCCTTGAGTGATACAGTGAGAACCTTTTCTCAGGGAAGGCTTGGTGCTATGTTTCCAATGCATAATCATATTGCCATTCCCTAGATCAGTATGTTTTGCTATTGCTGGTAATAAAGCAGGTTCCACAGTTGCACTGCTTTCTTCTGAAGGCCTAGTCTGTTCATTAACCCCTTAATCTATGTGCATCCCACACAACACTAAATGTCATTTTCATATTTCAAATAAATCTGACTTTGGCAGTATTTCTGCTAATGATCCTTTTTTTGCTCCCATTCACATCAGCTATAATGTTCTCTTCTCATTTGGTGACCTGAGTGGGGCTATTAGGAAAAGTGGAAAACAATCATTTAAAAACCTCATTAAAATAACTCAGCTCTGAATGAGATTGGTACTCATTAAAAGAATTAAAAATGAAGAAAAAAATTGTTAAGATGCAAGAAGTTAGAAAATCTTCAGCTGTCTGCATCTGTGGTATTTGTCAGTCAGAGGCAGTCCTCTTTTTAGTTTACATTTCATTTATTAAGGTATTTTTGACAACTAAACACCCAATTTGCACATTCGTAGTTGTATCTCCTTCACTGCCTGAGGTCAATCCCCTTTTTAAACCTCACCTGTGTTTATTTCACCATGATCATGGGGAAAAGTGCAGGGTAAGCATGGAGGCTTGTTGTTCCTGCCTTGCAGTAGACTAGTTTAGCTAAGTAAAATAAAAACACACCATAGCCAGCTCAGACCTATAGAAAGCATTGATCACTATTTCCTTGGTGATAAATAGACCCCCTCTTGACAGGGTGAATACATTACAGTATACTTTGTAATAGGATGAAACTAAAAAGCATAGATCTAAATTGTGGCATAGGGAAAATAAACAGTAAACCTTGCTTGCAGTCCTCAGTCACACATCCCTTCAGCAGCCAGGGACAGAATATGTTCATTTTGAATGGTTATGAGCCCGAGTTTTATTATTATTTGTATTACTGTACTGCATAGTAGCCCCAGCCAATGTCAGGGCCCTGTTATCCTAGGCACTGCATAAACACATATTAAAAAGTCAATTTTGCCCTGCTCACTAACAGACAAAGCTACCCTGACTCACCTCACTTTACTAGGTTGTTGTATTTCCATATATAGAAATGCGGATAAATCAGGCTGGTCAACGTATACTGTCTTTTAGTTCTCTTTCTCTTTCTCTCCCTCCCACTCCAGTTTTTTTCTAAGTCAAGAAACAGAAACACACTACCAATACACCCACCATGGATCTACACATGCTGCCACATGTACACATACACACATATCTATTTCCTCTGTACATATCCTTTTGCTGCCATTCAGTTTTAACCCAGAGCTCACACATGCAAGGTAATTTGGGGCCAAATTATCACACATGGGTACATAAATATACATCCAGATCTCACATAAGAATGCTCAGTCTTTGTGTCCCCCCCCAGATGATGCCCATAAAACAGGACATCATCTAAAATTCACTCCCCTTTACCACTATCCATAAGGTTTAGCTTTATAAGCATACTATTAAGAAGACTGAGAAAAGACTACTCAAAAACAATTCTCAACTGATATTGTTCCAGCTTCCTCTCAGGCTGGTTTATTCCGTATGTTTCTCTCTACATGATTTCATAGAATCACAGGAAAATAGGGCTGGAGGTCATATCATCCATCCCCCTGCTCAAGACAGTTTATACAAGACTGAAACACTCTCATTCAAGCATTTGTCTAACTTGGTCTTAAAAACAGGAAGCCACATAGGTGTCTTGATAAAGAGAGAACTATAGATATAATTTTGGCTATGTGAAGAGTCTGAATAAGAAACGTTTTGAAGTAGTAGGACCCAAGGAAAATTCAACACAAATTCAACCTAGGGAAATTTAATATCTGGATGTTTGAATCCCTTCCAACACGTACACATTGTCTTCAGCCTGTTCCAAAAATATCTTCTTTTGTCCTCAAAGGAAATATAGCAGTTTTGGAAGTCAAACCAATTTTCCTAACCAAAGTTAAGAATAAGTTGAGTTAAAAGTTAAGAGTAAGAAGTGGGGGGTAAAGTGTGGGAGGGAATCATGAGTATAACCCAAGATCTAAAAACACATGTGTGGGTCTACAATACAAATGACATTTCAAGAAAGAACTATTATCAACTAAATTTTTCCCCTTTGGTTTTCATTTAAAATCCTTCACATTTTAGTTGTTTCATTGTATTTCATGCAGCGCAAGGATGCACTGTCCAGAAAACCTGTGAAGTTGCTCTGCATGTGCTAGCTCTGGAATTGGAAGATGGTTAATGGTGCTAGTCCATTGCTGTGCCCAGGTTAAAAAACTTACCTCACAGTAGAGCTAATTAGGCCACATACCATGGCATGCACAGAGTTTACACAGGATCTCTTTTTCTCTGCTGCTTGCGACATACTGACATTTCCCTAAAGCCAGTGGTACAAATCCAGCCCTGAGGTGGATGGACATGCTCATTAATAATCCCATTAGGATTGCACATACAGCTAGTTTGGAAATTTTCATTTAAACAGTTTTCTGTTGGAAAATTCTGTATCAACAAAACCAGATTGTGGGTGTGTGATATCAGACAGATTTTGTTGACATTTTGTTTAGAAAAACACTAGACAATAATTTTGATTTTTAAATAAATATCTTGTTTCTATATTCTTGGAATTTTTTTTTCCCGTTTTTCATTTCAAAGCAACTTAAATAGTCTAAATCAAAATGAAACATTTGGAATTTATCAGAACAAAATATTTTCATTAACCTACAACAATCTACTTCAGAATTTTGTTTTCAAACATTTAGAAATGTTGACATTTAATCCTGATTTGGGACATCTGTTTTAAATCTCAAAAAGTTTTGTGGAGCATAAAATCAATTTTCTGAATAGTTCTCATTGTACCTGCTTTTACCAGGGTGGACTCAGAAAAGCAATTTTTTGAAGTTTTAGTATTTTATTTACTAACCTGGACTAACATTCCTAGGCACAGATTAGAAACACTCAGCTAAATTTCATTTCTGTTGCAACTCAAGTGTCTTTATAAGCATTGCTAGTTCTATTTTCCAAAGCAGCTTTTCTGGGAGTAACGAGAGTACAAATGATACCATAAATTCCTCTTCAAGTTCTACTCCATGTTCTTCCAAGAGCTTCAGAGTAATATGATTAGGACTGAAGCATCTGCGTTACCAAATGAAAGATCATCTTTTCAGATATGTAGCATAATTTGCATTCAGTTTATATTCTATTTCCCTTGAAACCATTTAACTTTTTAACTTTTCTTCTAGTTGTAAATTGTATTCCTTCTGGCAGAAAGAGAAAATGATGGTTTCTGAAGGAATTATTTATTTCCTACTTTTCTTGTATATTGGTGACTAGCCATTTAAACCTGTTATTTTGCAGGCTATTAAAATGGCAAAGAAATTAAATCCATCCTACTCAGCACTTTTAATATAAAACTGCCAGCAGAAAAGTTACCTCATCGTTCTCTGGTGAGCAAAGCTATCGGGTCTGTTTACGGCCTGATGTGGACAACAAAATGAAGACAGCAACAAAAATTATTAGAAGTTTAGAAAACATGACGTGAGGCAAAGCTGGAAGAAATGGGATTATTTAATCTAGAAGGAAGGAAGATTGGATGACAATCTTCAAATAGAAAATAACTGTTGTTAAAATAAGGATGGTGATGAATTGTCCTCTGTGTTCACAGGGGACAGAACAGTAAGTAATAGGCTTAAAATGCAAAAAGGGGGAATGTCTACCCATTCATTAATGCACAATAGTTACTGCACATTTAGTTTAGTACTTGCTTAATGAAATACTAACTAAACATGCAGTAACTAAAGTTTCTGCACAGTAATGCTGGTGAATGCCTTCTTAGTGATGCTGCTGCACAGTAGCCTAATAATACTGTGCAGTAGCATATTAGCACTGTCCTGCTGTGATGTGCTACTGCGCAGTGTTTTTAGGCTACTGCACATTAAGCGTCTCATGTAAACACACCAAGAGAGATGTAAATTAGATACTAAGAAAAATTCTTGAACCACAAATGGGGTTAGGTACTGGAACAGATTGTATACAGAGGCTGTGGAATGTCTGATATCAGATGTTTCTAAGTGCAGAGTCAACAAACAGTTTTTGGAATGGTTTAGATCAGGGATACTCAATCTTCAGCCTGCACAGCCAGAGCATCCAGCCCACAGGACTCCCTATGGGTCAGCAAATTTGGCAGTAGGGGAGACGTGGCAGTTAATACTTCTACCCCTCTGCTGCTGCCAAATTTCCAAGTCCCACGTGGCCAGATCAGGGCTGGGCCACACTGCTAGCCCTGCATAGCTGGACTGGTGCCAGGCCATGCCTGGGCCATGTCCCCTCAACCCTTGCAGCCAGATCAGGTTCTGCTGTGCCTACCTGATCAGGTCTACCAGCCAGATCTGGCCTATGGATAGGCCAAACCCCACCAACTACCACTGGAGCAAAAAGATTAAATAACACTGGTCTAGACAATTGTTAATCGCAGGGCTGGACCTGGTTATGTCTGTTGGTCTCTTCTAGTCCTGCTTTTCTATGTTTCTATTATTAGGTACCAATTTTGTAACAATGTCCATGTAGGACAATAGAAATATCAAAATTGTGGTTTGAAGTGTCACCATGGCAAACAAGGTAATGTCTTAACCACCTATCCATTGGAGTTGGATGCTCCAAGGAACTAGTGTAGAAGTGGAGCTATACCATTAGTTCAACCACCTGTGACTGCAGCACACAGCCTTAGACTATGCAACACCTGCTGCAATACCTGCTGCTTGAAGGCACATGTACAATGAAAGATCTCGCAAAGTACAATAAACTAGCACACACATGCATAACAGAATGGTCCAAATGTGGTCTAGAAACATGCAAAAAAGAAGAACATAGAAAGATCCATCCTTTTTAGGTTAAATTACGGAATGTTGTTTTTTTAACAGGAATGAGGTATGTTTCACTACTGGTTCATTGCCTTCGAGATGGTCCTGAGTCCTTCCTGGTGCGTAAAATGCAGCATTTGTTTCCTGATTCCAAAAATAATCCATTTCCAACTGTCTTTCACTTAACAAATAGGAGTCGTCATTCCTAAGCATATAGAGATTCATCAGTTGCTCTTAAAAAGATAGAGCTCATTTCTAATTGGGGCAGATGGTAGCCATTCTTTACGTGGCCTCCAGAATCTCTCTTTCCTCAAGCAACACATTCCTTTTCATTTAAGCTCAAAACATAGGAGTGGGGAGAGCTGGTAGAAGCTCAAATAACAGTGGGCATAAACATCAGAGACACTGATATTACCATGGGAATTTAAGCTTTCATCATTGTCAGGCTAGAAAATTCCAGAGTATTGAAAATGGGAATGACTATAACACCCCCATAAAGTTTCAGTTGTTTCAGCATTTGGGTGCCCTTATACTTGGCATCATGAGTAGGGATCTACTCAAATCAAGACAGCAGCTGGGTGATTTCACAGGTTGATCTCGACATCAGTTACCATTTTTACAGGCTTACTGCAGCAGCCCCCACCCCACCTCATGGCCCCACCCTTCATTGCTGATTGGGCAAGAGGCCTGCCTTTCATGTAGCCCTACCCCTCACTAGTGATTGGCGGAGAGGGGCAGGGCTTCATGGAAGCCAGCCTTCTTGGCCAATTAGCAGTGACGTGTGGATGGAGTGGCCATCATCTTGTCTGTTCCCCCCTTGAGCTGATGGCTTCCCCCCCACAGCAGGCTGTGAGGCCAGGCCACAGCAGGATCTGACTCCCATTGGGGAGCCAGTGTTTTATTTTTGGTAGGATTTATTTCCCCTCAGCAATTCTGTATAAAATTGCAGAAACTTT
This sequence comes from Gavialis gangeticus, assembly GCF_001723915.1. Taxonomy (NCBI): domain Eukaryota; kingdom Metazoa; phylum Chordata; order Crocodylia; family Gavialidae; genus Gavialis; species Gavialis gangeticus. Next base: position 78,329,481 of record NW_017729022.1, read on the forward strand.
TTGCAGTGTTCATGGAGTTTCCATGAAAATTGCAAAATCACAATTTGAGTAGGTCCCTAATCATGAGATAATGTCAGTAAATGACACGCCTGTTCTGTGTTCTTCAGGGTCTCTCCATCCTTTAAAACCCTTTCAATAGATTCCAGAAACCTTTTTAAAAACCTCAGGCCTCACTTTGTTAAAGAATGCCTTTCCCTTGTAATCAAAATAGCTCCAGACTTGCCAAGAGCAGGGCAAGGTATTCTTGGTGCAGAGCCCTCAACACATAATTCAGTATTATTAGAGCCTATCAAGCCTAAAAAATTCAACTTTTTAGGCATGTTATAAGACCTATCTTTGTGACAAAACTGTATTTCAGCAACAGTGACTACAGAATAGCCAAGTTACATTTCTTCTAGAAGACAACCACCAAGATTAATTGTTCTAGAGAATGTGTTGTATCATAGGAAGTGTTGAGTATAGTGCCTTGTTCTGACAAATACTAATACCAGGCAGATCTGGTAGCACTGCCTGTGGTTCGGGTTGTTTAACAAACACTGCTTTTTATAACACCTTGTTTTCAATTGCTTTGCAAATTCTTAACCATTTAGGCTGAAACTTTCCATCCTAGGTGTCATCTTCTGCCTGAATATCAATTATTTACCAACTTTGTTGAACATTTACACTTTGGACTGAAATTTTCTACCCTAATTATTTAAGGAAAACTTCACAAAAATATTTCAGCCATTTTTGAGAACAAGAATAAGGAGAAATATATTGTTTACTCATGTTTAGGAGTTCTAGTGCCCACATGCTTTGGAGCAAGGACTTGAAATCAGGCAGAGAGTCCTTCTATTGTAAAGGACATACCTTGTACTGTACCAATGAAAACAATCACCCTATTTTGGCTAAATTATAAGCCTTAGGAAAAGGCTTATGTTCAGTACAGACTCATTAGATTTCAGAATTCTAAAAAGTTTATTTCTGCATTGAGCATGATCCCATCTAGAACTTCAAGAGTAGAGCAGGGGATATTATGGTGTTGAACACTGCTGCACCTAGGGAGGAAAAATGTCCAGCACACCTACTGCCTAGGAAATGACCTCCTCTGTAGCATGGAAGTGGAAAGGGATCTCAGAGTCCTAGTGGACTCCGAGATGAACATGAGTCATCAGTGTGACACAGTCATCAGAAAAGCTAACTGCACTTTATCATGCATCAGCAGATGCATGACAAACAGAACCAAG
>NW_017729022.1:78335706-78338692 GCF_001723915.1 Gavialis gangeticus
GGATCTTGGAGTCCTAGTGGACTCCAAGATGAACATGAGTCATCAGTGTGACGCAGTCATCAGAAAAGCTAACTGCACTTTATCATGCATCAGCAGATGCATGACAAACAGAACCAAGGAGGTGATACTTCCCCTCTTTCGGGTGCTGGTCAGACTGCAGTTGGAGTACTGCATCCAGTTTTGGGCACCACACTTCAAGAGGGATATGGATAAACTGGAGAGGGTCCAGAGAAGGGCCACTCATATGGTTAAGGACTTGCAGGCCAAGCCCTATAAGGAGAGACTAAGGCACCTGGACCTCTTCAGCCTCCCCAAGAGAAGGTTGAGAGGCAACCTTGTGGCTTCCTATATATTCATCATGGGGGCACAGAAGGGAATTGGTAAGGCTGTACTCACCAAGGCACCCCTGGGGGTCACAAGACATAATGTCCATAAGCTATCAGAAAGCAGATTTAGACTGGACATTAGGAGGAACTTCTTCACAGTTAGAGTGGCCAAGGTCTGGAATGGGCTCCCAAGGGAGGTGGTGCTCTCCCCTACCCTAGGGGTGTTCAAGAGGAGGTTGGATGGGCATCTGGCTGGGGTCATCTGAACCCAGCACTTTCCTGTCTATGCAGGGAGTCAGACTCGATGATCTATTGAGGTCCCTTCTGACCCTAACATCTATGAATCTATGAGAAGAGCAATACTTCTGCTGCTGGCACTCCAGAGCTGTGTGGAAGCAACAGGACATAGCTTCAGTGGAATGTAAAGAGGTGAGGCACAGGGGACAAAGAAGAGAGAGATTGAGTTTTAGGAGTCAGAGAATAAGGAGGGGGAGAGATAAAGGGTTACATAGTTATGGGGGACTGGGTAGAAGCAGGAGATGCAGGGAAGTGGAAAGGCAGGGGAGAAACCTTAAATGCTGGTGTTGGACAGGAGGATGGAGGACAGATGCAGGAGCTGGCATGGGGCAGAATGGTGAGGGGAAGGATAGGAGCTGAAGAGAAATATAGATAGAAACAGAGTGGAATAGATATAGTCTGTGGATATAGGGCCCTAAGATTTTATAACCCTAGAGAACATGCTCTCCCCTTCTTCCTTTCCTCTCCACCTCCCCACAACTTAGAATCAAACCCCCCACTGCCCTGGATCTCTCTATTCCCCTCCTGTCAAATAGCTTTAAAATGTTAATGTTGCTAAATTGCCTGTGCATTATGATACTGAATCCAGTTTAATGGCAACATATTATTTTGCCTGATTTTGTAAACTTAATGTTCCTTTAATGTAGATTTTTAACATATACATATATATGATGCTTAGCTTCTGCAATGAAGAAATACAGATATATAGATTAAGAGTGTCATACCCCAATGATGTGACATTTATCAACTTCAGCTATTTTAAAATCATAGAGGATAACAGAAAGGGAGGCATAAATGAGTAAGAAAAAAACACAAATTTAGATAGAAAACAATAGAGGGGACAAGAAAATATTACAGAAATAAACAGAGAATAGAAAATTGACACTTGAAAATAGAGATCATAACAAAGATGGGAAATAATGATTTAGAAGAATAAGAAAACTCAAAGGTTAGTATGGTTTATTAGTTTTTTGTTCTATGCCTATATGAGCAGGATGGGGTGAGCAGGATAAGGTCAGAGGAGGGGCAGGCTAAAGTGCTCTGGATCAGGATACAGGAGGGTCGTGGGGAAAGGGACTTAATGGTGGGGGTCTACTACAGACCTCCCAACCAAGGGGAAGAGCTGGACCATAAATTCTTGGGTCAGCTTGCGGAGGCACTTAAGGTAATGGATGTAGTTGTCATGGGTAATCTAAATTACCCGGACATCTGCTGGTAGGAACAGTCAACCAGGTCTGACTGCTCACAGAGGTTCCTGGCTGAGATACAGGACCTCCACTTAACTCAAGAAGTGCACAGTCCTACCAGGGGGAATGCCCTGCTGGACCTGGTCCTGGCCACAGGCAACGACCTGATGAGGGGACTCCAGGTCCCCGACCAATTGGGCGATAGCGATCATCACTTGCTGGAATTCACCATCAAGTGCAGGATGTCAAGGGCCTGCAGCAAGGCAGTAGCCTTAGACTTTAAGAGGGCCAACTTCAATGAGCTGAGGAGATTAGTGGGGGAGGCACTAGGGTCCTGGAGAGTAGGGGAACTGGGTGCCCAAGATGAGTGGTTGTTCCTTAAGGACACCCCAATGGGTGACAATCCCAACAAGAAGCAAGGTGGGCAGGAGTGTCTGAAAGCCCCACTGGCTCATGAAGGGCATCTGGGAATGCCTGATTGCCAAAAAGGCAGCATACAACTGGTGGAAGGGGGGTGCTATCTCCAAAGGGGAATATACTTCCTCTGCTCGGGTCTGTAGGGTGGCTGTTATGAAAGCTAAGGCAGATATGAAACTAGGGCTAGCATCAAAGATAACAAAAAGTCCTTTTTTAAGTACACAGGGAGAATGAAGAAGGTCCCAGGTAATGTCCCTGGCAAGATATGCTTGGCAATCTGGTGGTCACACCAGAGGAGAAAGCAGACCTCTTAAACAATTTCTTCGCCTCTATTTTCTTCTGCAGGGACTGGGACCCCCCTACTGAGATTCAACATGGACTCGGGAGAAAATCTGCCAAGCCTAGGGTCAGGGAGGATTGGGTTAGAGAACTTCTGGAGGGGCTGGATGTGTTCAAATCAGCAGGTCCAGATGCTCTCCACCCCAGAGTGTTGAGGGAATTGTAAGGGGTTATCGCGGGGCCCCTGGCATGGCTTTATGAGCACTTGTGGTGCTCTGGCCAGGTGTTGGACGACTGGAAGAGGGACAATGTTGTCCCCATCTTTTTAGGTTAGATATTAGGAAGAACTACTTCACTGTAAGGGTGGCCAGAGCCTGGAATAGGCTTCCCAGAGAGGTGGTGCTCTCACCTTCCCTGGAAATCTTCAAGAGGAGACTGGATAGGCACCTGGCTGGGGTCTTATGACCCCTGCCACCCCCA
>NW_017729022.1:78339095-78344422 GCF_001723915.1 Gavialis gangeticus
GCTGCACTTCAGGAGGGATGTGGACAGCATTGAGAGGGTCCAAAGGAGGGCCACTCACATGATCCGGGGACAGCAGGGCAGACCCTATGAGGAGAGGCTACAGGACCTTAACCTGTTCAGCATTCACAAGGGAAGGCTGAGGAGGGACCTAGTGGCCACCTATAAACTTACTAGGGGGGACCAGCGGGGTTTAGGAGAGAACTTGTTCCCCCGAGTGCCTCCCGGAGTAACAAGGAATAATGGCCATAAGTTACTAAAGAGTAGGTTTAGACTAGATGTTAGAAGGCACTACTTCACAGTCAGGGTGGCTAGGATCTGGAACCAACTTCCAAGGGAAGTGGTGATAGCTCCTACCCTGGGGGTCTTTAAGGGGAGGCTTGACATTTACCTGGCTGGTGTCATTTGAGCCCAGTCTTCTCTTGTGCCCAAAGCAGGGGGTCAGACTAGAAGATCTAGAAGGTCTCTTCCGACCCTACATCTATGAATTTATATGAATCTATGCCTCCAGTAGTCGATAGAGGCAGACTTAGTGCTTGGAATATATTATTGCAGTTGGATTTTTATGCAGATAATATAAAGGTATATTTATTAGCAGGGACTTACCTAATTCATGGGGGCTGCCCTCCAATTTCATATGGAGAACGCGGACCCAGGCAGCCATTTTGCAGGCGGAGTGCAGCAGGCCCCCCACACCTGTGATTGGCTGAGGGGCCCCATGGGCCCCACCCCTTGCCACTGATTGGTTGTGGCAGCTGCCCGCTGTGTGGCCCCATGCCTCACTTCTGATTGGCTGCAAAAGCCACGTGTCAGCCCCACCCCTGACCGCTGATTGGTGGAGAGGGGTGGGGCTACGTGACAGGCACCCCTCACAGCCAAACAGCAGCAAGGGGCAGGGCAGCAGCCATCTTGTTTGCAGCCCTTTAACTGAGTAGCCCTGCCTTCCTCCCTTCCGTACCCTCCTGGGCTGCTGCACCATACTGAGGACTGCTGGCTCCCTTTGAGAAGCCAGCATTTTCTTTTCCATAAATCCTCCTCACCCCAGATTTTGCAGGCATTGCCTGGATTTCATGGGCAGTGCCAGATTTCACGGAATCCATGAAATCCGCAAAATTGAGAATTTGATAAGGTCCCTAGTCACTGGTAATTCCAGCATGTAAACATAGTAAAATAATAACAATAGTGAAATCTTGGGCATGGAGGCATAAACTAGCTCTGAGGGTTGAAGAAGAAATCTCCCTCAATCCCAAACATTTAAATCCAACAGTACAAAATTAGCTAGGTATATTAAGGATTCCACAAGACACCTAGTTTGGATCTGAACCCCCAGGTATTGTTTACTGTGGCTGCATCTACATGTGTTACTACACGGTAACTAATCCCACCTAAATTTACTATTTGCATTTGTAGGTAGCAAATTTAAATGGGATTAAAGGTTTTTACTGTGCAGTAAGTACGGGCATGTATAGATGCACGCACTTACTGCACAGTAAATTATATTAATGCACAGTAATGTGTCTTGTGTAGATGTGTCCTGCAAGGAGCAGATTCTGCACTATTTGGGGAGGGTAAACCCAAGCCCTACTCTACCCATTCCCCCCTACATCAGGCAGCTAAATGTTTTTTCTTAGACTAAAACTGACAGCATATTTAGCTTTAAAGAATGCTTCAACTCTCCCTCTTCCATACACATGAAAAAAACCCTAATGCAACCTTTTGATAAACCTTGGCTTCTTTTTTACCTAAAAGCTTTGGTGTTTTTGTTTGTTTTTGTTAAGATTACAAGGTTCTGAATTGGAGAACTAACATAACCTGATTACAATGTCCTGGCTTCTCTTTTTTGTTTTTCAGCCCCTGGATGCAATGTCATGCTTCCCTTACTGCACTAGAAGATTCTGTTCTCATAAAATGAAAAATTTGGCATGGAGAATATCATCTTTGTGAGCTTCCTATCCCTGCACTAAGGACTGTTTCTGTATTTAGTCCACTGATTCCTGGATCCATGTACAATATAGGAAGAATCCTGGAAGCAAGAATTAGAATCTCTCTCCCAGGTAGCAAAGGACTCTTCAGGGAGGTAAGTAATGTGGGATTGAATCCTCTCAGGAAAAGGAGGAAATTAAACCTGGGTGTCCCATATCCTACTGCGTGTTCTATCAGGTAGGTTATCATATAAAAAAGAAAGATCCTCCTTCAGCTACATTATAAAATAAAAATGTGCCCCCTGTTCTATTTTTTTAAAGGGGGAATGTGCTCACCTTCAGAGGAGGCTTCTAGGCTGTGAATCTCAATGGATGGAGGCCCCATCACATAGCACCTTGGTTCTGGAGAGGGATGGTGTTTCAGAATGATCCCAAACCCTTGTCCTCAGCATCTCTCCTCTTAGCCTGTGTTGCTAGTTGGTCAGTGGGGTAGCTATGCTGGATCCCATTCTGAGGTATCTAAGGCTCTCCAGACACTGTATAAGAATTCCTAACACAGAGGTTTGAAATCCACTTAGAGTGAGGCACCTAAAAGTTAAGAGTGGACATATGATGGGAGCTCAGAGGTAAGTACCATAGACAGATAAATCTTTCTTGTAAAAACTAGGTATGTGTATAGATATGAATATTATTGAATTGTTCCATTTAAAATGTAAAGATTTTATTTTTCAACTGATGTAAATTCAGTGCATAAGTTTCATAACTAGATCCAAAACTAAAAGAAAACAATTACCTTAGTAGGAAAGAAGGATGTTAATCGAGCTTTATAAAAACTAACTGCCTGCAGAATTATTCTGTATTAATGCCACATCTCTCTATTTAAAAATGTGCATGTTTGTCTCCTTTTGCTAAGTGAATTGGATTAAAATTAAAAGCAAGTTTTATTGCTAAATGAAAAGCAAACATTATTTCTAGATCCAGTTTTCCCTGGATATAAAATGTTTGTTAATCTCTGTGGGCTCTTAACTGAAAGAAAATTTTGGGAGGGGAAAAAAAAAGATCATTGATCAACTGATCTCCATACTGCAGGCAAAATTTTACCAAGATTTCTTTAACTGTTCTAATCAGAGAGCAGATGCCAGTCAGCTTGTGAGTTTGAGCCAGCCTGCTGGTATGAGCCAGGATGGTTTGGGTGGGCTGAAGTGACAGATATGCAGTAGGATGGACCCAACTGATGCTCTAATAAAGCAGTAATCAGGTATATCACAAGGCATGCTGCTTTCTGCAGTGTATATGCAAGGGAGTCAGAGACTTAGCTATATGCCTAAGGTGGCAAATTCAGTCATTCCAAGGATCAGTCATGACAGTTTTTCCATTAGCTATACTTCCTACCTCCTAAACTCTCCAAGAAATGTTAGAACACTTTGCCTGAAATGATAACCATGGGAAGTAACAGAAACTACCTTTGTCAGATTCTCATTATACTGCCCTGTTGCTCAGGTGTTCAGGAAGTGCATTCTATTAGTCCTTTCCATTTTTGCTTAACAATATTTTCTTTTATGATAAGCAGCATAGGTCAGCACACAATCCAGTTTGCGTGAGTAAATATTCTCAGAGAAACAGGTAGAAGGATCTCAATTAACTGATGCATAAGGGGAAAAATGTATTTCATAAATAGTCAGCCAAAATAAAAGGTTTAACCTCACAACTGAATCGTTAGCATAGCTTATAGTTTACTATAAAAAGATCAAAATATTTTATATTCTAAAAAAAGACAATACTGTTCATTAGGGCTGTGCGAAATAGCACTGTTTCATTTTGACTTGTTTCAACGGGACAGTGTTTCATTTCAAGTTTCATTTCATTTCAAAAGCACTGTTCCATTTTGTTTTGTCAAAAATGTTTCTCTGTTTCAACACTGTTTCAACGTTTCACCTATAGGCTATAATGGGGAATCATTAAACTGCCTGTAACTTGGTCATTTCTTGCTTGGTTAGAATGAAACCAGCAGTGGGGGTAGCCCCTGCTGAAGCCACAAAGCCTGTCAAGTTTCAAGGAGATAGGTGTAGGGGATTCTGGGAAACTGCATCTCAAACTATTCAAAATGCAACTCCTGACACTTGCCAGCAGAGGCAGCCTCCTCTTGTCCAGGGTGCAGATCTGGGGGCTCGCACCCCCACAAGGGCTGCAGAGCTGTGCCAGACTCCTCCTGGGTATGTAAGCCCCCATATCTGCACCCCAGATGAGAGGAAGCTGCCTCTGCCTCCTGGGAGCAGTGCTGGGCATGGGCTGCATCCAGCATTGGAGAAGATTACTGCTGCCGCCTGTCCCAGGTGGCAGGAGCAGCCTCCTCTCATCTGGCACACAGATCTGGGGGCTTTCACCCCTAGGAGGAGTCCAGCACAACCAGCAGCCCTCCCAGGGGTGTGAGCCCCTGGATCTGTACCCCAGATGAGAGGAGGCTGCCTCTGCCACAGGGAACTGGCACTGGGTGCAGCAGCGGCAGCCTCCTCTCATCCTTTCCTCTCATCCTGGGCACAGATTCAGAGGCTTGCACCCCCAGAAAGAGTCTTGCACAGCCCAGCAGCCCACCCAGGGGTGTAAGCCCCTGGATCTGCACCCTGGATAAGCAGAAGCTGCCTCTGCCACCTGAGACCGGTGCTGGGTGCAGCCTGCACCTAGTGCCAGGGAAGATTGCTGCTGCCACCAGTCCCAGGTGGCAGTGGCAGTCTCCTCTCATCCAGTGCACAGATCTGGGGCCTTGCACCCCCAGAAGGAGTCTGGAACATTCCTGCAGCGCTCCTGAGGGTGCGGGCCCCTGGATCTGTGTGCCAGATGACAGAAGGCTGCTGCTGCCTGGGACAGGTGGCAGCAGCTATCTTCTCTGATGCTGGGTGTAACCCATGCCTGGCGCCAGTCCCAGGCGGCAGAGGCATCCTCCTGTCATCTAGGGCACAGATCTGGGGGCTTTCACCCCTAGGAGGGCTGTCAGGCTGTGACAGACTCCTTCTGGGGGTGTGAGCCCCCAGATCTGCATGCCGGATGACAGAAGGATGCCGCTGCTGACTGGGACTGGAGCTGAAGCCAAGTAAGCCCGGCTTCAATGTTTCAAGTGCCCTCATTCCATTTTGAGTCTGTTTCAAAGCCTTTTGTTTCATTTCTATTTTGCTGTTTTGAGCTCAAAACATGTCAAAACAGCTTCAAAATGAAGCACCCAGCAAAATTTTGTACAGCCCTAGTATTCATAATCTCCATCCCAGATGCTCCAGATGTTCTAGGTGAAGTGTAAGGTCACCTGCAGACCCTGACTTGCGCAGCTCCTCCATCAAGTACTCCCTGCATGCCTCATACAGGGAGGGTACCACCGTCCTGCTGAAGGTGATGTGTGCGAACACTTGGTATGATGGG
>NW_017729022.1:78354534-78355702 GCF_001723915.1 Gavialis gangeticus
CAAAATGAAGCACCCAGCAAAATTTTGTACAGCCCTAGTATTCATAATCTCCATCCCAGATGCTCCAGATGTTCTAGGTGAAGTGTAAGGTCACCTGCAGACCCTGACTTGCGCAGCTCCTCCATCAAGTACTCCCTGCATGCCTCATACAGGGAGGGTACCACCGTCCTGCTGAAGGTGATGTGTGCGAACACTTGGTATGATGGGGTCACAAGTATCATGAACCACATGAACCTTGGCTGCTCAACGAAGAAGGGCTGGCCATCTACAGGAAGCATCTCCGTGGTGTTCTGGGTGCTATTGCTTGCCTTTGCAATGCAATCCCCTTTCTGTCTGCTTTTCCCCAACTGTTCCAGGGTGGTCTGCCTCTGCTTGGAGGGGACCGGGGCTTTGGAGTGAGAGGGAACTTCCCTTCTGGCATGCTCCCACTGGTGCCAGTCTGAGGAGGAGCAAGGGCAAAGGGCAGTGCCTGTGGAAATGCATCAGCATCCCTGTGGTTCTCATGCATTTTGTTCTCTTGCCCCAGATGGTTTTGGCTCGGCAGTGCAGGCAGATAGCATATGTGGGATCATCTGCCAGCTCAAAATGATCCCAGACCACACTACCCACTCACTTCTGGGGTGTGGGTGCATGAGTGGATGCTACCTTTTCCTCATCCTCAGCAGGCAGATGCTCAGCAACAGGAGGACCACTTAGCTGAGCCACTTGCCTCTGCACCCTCTACCTCAATCTCCTCTGAAGTGCCTTCTGGGGAAGGATACTTGGTTCTAGTGGAAACTTGAGGGGTGTGGAGCACAAACTTGGATAGAATTCCCCTTGCTATGGCACTCACATCCAGCTCTTCCTCTGAAATGGAAGGGGGAGGAGACTGTTATGCTGGTGCTGCTGCTTGTTGTCATGGTGGGGGGGCAGGTTATAGCTGTTGCTCTTGGAGAGGATGCAGACTCAGGAACAGGCAGTGGCACTGGCACTTCTCCCCTCTCCTTGCTGCCTGTAGAACTAGTGGAAGCCTCATGCCTGCTAGTTGTAGCAAAGAGGCTGCATCTCAGTTTGGGGTGGGGGGGCGGGGAGAAATTTACAGATCTCCCCCTACCCCCTCTTCCACCTCTCCCTGAAGGCTGGCCAGCGTGGCCACCACACTTCATGGTGTGTTTCATGTCTTCCTTTT
>NW_017729022.1:78356643-78362864 GCF_001723915.1 Gavialis gangeticus
ACTTTCTGTTTCCCTGCAGGCAAGCCTGGCTTCAGCTTCAAAACTTGAAATGTTTCAACTGCCCTCATTTTGAAACTTTTGAAACATTTTAACTGCCCTCATTTCATTTTCAGGCTGTTTCAAAGGCCTTTGTTTCATTTCAGTATGCCTGTTTCAAGCTCAAAACGAGTCTAAAGTGTCAAAATGAAACAGCTGGTGAAATTTAGCACAGCCCTACTGTTCATACAGACTAGAAAGCCCTGTTTTCTTTAGAGCCAAGGAAGAGGAAGAGCTATGCTTTAACACCAGTTAGTGAGCAGTTGGAGAGATGTTGATGTTCCTCCAGTCTGCATAAGATTCTTTACTTCTTCTTGTCCTTGGAAGCCAGTTCTTCAAATGACTGCAAAGGAGTAGAGTTGCTAGGGTTCTACACAGATACAGTGATCTACACCTTCCACCACATGCTTTGCATTGTCAGTTCCAGGTTCAAAGCTTTGCTTTCCAAATGCTTTTTTAGTCTCACAGTTCTAAATATAAAAAGGTGTCTTGAAAAAGTAACTTGAAGGTAAAAGCAGTGCCCATATGTGCCTGGTGACAAAGGCTATGTCAATAATACCACTGTGCTAGGCCTGGGAGAGTTGCTTTGAAGCATGCCCTGTCCACAACTTCCCACTCTGCACATGCCACATCCTGGAAATGAAGCTGGTAAGTATGCCTAAGACTAAAAGGTGTGTTGGGAGCAAGTGAGAGGGGAGTAATTTATTCCAGAAAGAACCTATAAGTACTTGTAGTTTTTGAGTACCCTTATTTCAATACTTAAAAAGTATTGGGCAAGTAATAATGTGTGCCTCCTATTTTGTGTGGAATGGTTTGTATGTATGTGTGTGTGTGCCTTTTCACATGCATGTGTGCATGCACTCCCACTGGTAGATAGTGTAATTCCATGCTGTGTTTGTCTCTTTTTTCTGCTTGTTCTTATGCTTCAAGAGAATCATAGAATCATGGGAAATTAGGATTGAAAGGGACTTCAGGAGATCATCTAATCCAACCCCCTGCTCAAAGCAGGACCAGCCTCAGCTAGATCATTCCAGCCAAGGCTTTGTCCGGCCAGGTCTTAAAAACCTCCAAGAATGGAGATTCCACCACCTCTCTAGTAACCCACTCGAGTGCTCCACCACTCTCCCAGTGAGAGAGTTTTTCCTAATATCCAACCTAAACTTCCCTTGTTGCAGTTTAAGACCATTGCTCCTTGTTCTGTCATATACCACCACTGAGAACAGTCTAGTTCCATCCTCTTTGGAACCCCCCCTTCAGGTAGTTGAAGGCTGCTATTTATTCCCCACTGTGGTCTGGAGCAGAGACCACAGTTTCGTTTCCACAGCATGTTCAATGCTGAAGAACTTGATGTGGCTAAGCAGTTGTTCTAGGATTCCTATGCCTACCAGCTCATCTTTTATCTGGAAGCCAACAGATTACTAATGCTAGAAATATGCAGGACTATAGACTGTAATTGGCTCACAGGTTTTTTGCTCACTCTTGCCTCCAGCCAAACCCTATGATCAATCATATGATGGAATACTCACTACTTTAAGAAAAAACACTTTGCTCTAACTCCATCTGAAAAAGTTCCATTTCAACCAATGCAGTCAGCTGCCAGATGAAGGGATTGCAGAATACCTGGCTGAGTTATGTCATTTGTTCATGAGGCCAAATCTCTACATTCTAAGGAAATCCAAGCATTGTACACAAGAACGATGTAAATTGAGACTCATCAAGTGCAATCTGAAAAGAATTCTCCAAAGAATGACCACCAGCACACAAGGAAATAACTTCTGCATCCTTGGGAAGATGCTATAGCTGAGGCGGGAGCCACAGCCATGGTGTTTCTGTGATGCTGAATGCCATCATTGCAAGCCAAAAGGTTATGCTGAATGCATATGTTGCCAGAAGCTCTACCCATCCAGAAAGAAGGCAACTGAGGAGGATAACCCTCCTGGTGCCACAAATACTGTTGCTGATCTGAATAGAATTTCAGCCTGTGGAATGCTCACTGATGTCTACATGACCAGGTTTGACAGTGTTGTCATCTACAGAAGACGACTCACGCGACAGTGATGTTCCAAGATGCTCAGTGTATCAGGAAGCTAGACTCAAGAGTTTGCGTTAATTTCTCAAGACGCATATGATTTGATATGACCTTGACACACTCTACCCATCATTCCAGGCAAAGCAAGACTTACAGACTACAATAAACAAATGGCTGACTTGAAGGAAGAATGTTACATTAACTTTAATGCAGGGGTCCTCTACCTCATAATCATAATATGTAACAAAAAACCATCACCCATAATGCTTGTTTATCATAATAAGCATAAACTAATTTCCATTCAACAGCCATGCATTCCATGCAATTAAAGTTTCTTATTTCTACACATATAAAGTGAGCTTCTTTGCAGGTGTTCACTGCTCAGAGGTCATTTGCAGAAGATTAACATTCTTTGATGGGAGATCAGGAATTAATTGAAATGTTATCACCAAGCATCTCAATCCATTATTCCTTGGATATAAATTAGTTCACTTCAGCCTGTTTATTGAGATACAGAATATCAACAACTACTGCCACTGTGTCTATAAATTGTTCTTCCATATCAGGAAAAACAAAAAGTAACCACAGTTGCCAGCACTATATGACCTGCATATTTTTGGCATTTGTGGATAAGACAGGAAGCAAAATGAAGTACACAGATAATGAAGTTATCCGCACTAGTAACTTTTCAGGCACTGGGTTTGTTACAAAAGTAAAATAGAATTCTTTTTAGTCTAAAAATAATATGAAAAGAATGGAACATTTTGTCTGAATCTCCCCCAGAAGTTGATTTCCACATGTTTCTGACACACATTTCAGACATTTGATGATAGTCAGTTACTTCCTGAATCATTTGTACATGCTGATAATGTGACAGCCAAATGTATATCCTTGTACCTTTTCTAAAGACATCTTACAGAGATGGAAACATGCCATAATTTAATTAGAGTAGAACACACCACTGTAACCTTACTTTTAGAAACTGAGGAACTTTTTTAGTTACAGTAAATTGCATGTTAACTGAGAAGGTTAATAATGAAAATTCCAGTTCAAGAGGGAATAAAACCAAGGTAACCCTAAAGTGCCATATGTCCATGTCCAGTCCCCCAAGTTATCCCAAACCAATTATTCCCATAGATCAATGAATGTAGAAATGGCACTGAGCCACCAAATTTGGATCATGATTATGGATTTTGAACATGTGGGGGCCCTCAGATTTGGTGTTTTAGTTGAACCCATTATGATGATGGGCACTATTGATGATATTTGGACCTGGATTTTAAATTTTGGTAAGTGACTGTATGACAGGATGAAGTTCAGTCTCCCTTCTCATCATTACCATTCCCCAAAAATAATATGTACAACAAATACCAATATCTTTGGATAGAAAACAAGTGATCTGGACAGACAGGATCTTCTTGTCCCTCCCCTAGCTGTGCTAGCTTGGCCCCCTTCACCCCTTCTATACCTCATTCTTCTCCATCTGCAAAATCTTTCCAGTGATATATTCTGCCAGTGGCACCTGGACAGAGAAAATCTTGGAAAGAAGCTAATAGCATACATTTTCTATGAATATACTAAATCTAATTCCTCCATTCTTACTCCTAGGGTAGCATCCCACTCCATAATTAGGTTGTACATATTGAAAAATGGATGACATAGCTGGACCCTCTATAGGTGATCAAAGGTTTGTAGGGAACCATAGATTGTAGGCTAAACTGAAAAGCCTCCAGGGGCAGCATTGGTTAAGTAATTATTACTGTAACTGCTGAAATAATTACCTTTGTGGTATTTTGGCTATGATGCCTTGTATTTCTTGGCAACCCTGGCCAATGAAAGTTCTCTGTTAAGTCTTCAGAATTTGTGTGTGTTGATGGGGATCCAGTAAGTATAACCTGGAGAGTGTAATATTTGGAGCACCTACAGTGATTTATTCTCTAAGGCTGTATAAACAGCAGATGCTACCCAACACCTAAGATGGACCAACCATGTACCACAGTACATGTAGCCAGCACATTGCAGTGAAGCCAGTTACACTACTTTTAGAAGTTCATAGATATGCTTAGCAGCCATCACTCAAAGAGTGACTTCTTTGTGGTCAAATAAATCAATCCAAGTTCTGGTGGCAGAGCTTTAATAGGAGACTGTAGTATTGTTGCCCTAAAAATCTGTCCCAGGGCACTTGAAAATGTTACCCCATAAAACTGAAGTCATATTAGAAAATGCATATGGCTAGTAGGTATATAAAGTTAACTAGCAAATACATACCACAGATATTGCCACAAATAAAATATTATACAATTATAATTCAATATTTTACACTTAATTAAGTTCTGATGCTACATCATTGATTACACTAAAATGCCAATATTACCGTTACACTTAATTTAAATCTATACTCTATGTCAGCATTTTTTATTTTTACAATCAGTTATAAATTATAGGGCTTTAAATAGATTTAACATCCTGTCACTTCATTAAAAACAATTAACCATAAGTTAATTATTGATTCTTGCTTTATTACTTTTGGTTACATATTAAAGCTCAATCTTGAAATTGAATTCAGGACTGGATTAAGGCAATTTCAAGCTCCAGCACAGCAGAACCTCCTAATTTGGGCAATGGCCCCACTTGCAAGTCATAGCCTCATTTCCACTTGGAACAGCAATGGAAAAGAGCTATGGGAAGACAACCCACCCTGAGGAGAGAGGTGAAGCAGTAAAATGTAGGAAGGGCAGTTGGAGTCAGCCCAGAAACAAGGGGCTACAGACAGATGAGCTGTTCTAGCCGGAAGAACAGGCAGGTCACCACCAGGCACAGAGAGGAAACTCTGGCGAGTGCCTTTGGAGCCACAAGACCAGAAGAGGCAGGGCTTAGGAGACTCTTAAAGCCTGTGCCTAAGAGTAGGCAGCCAGTTGGGCCCTGCTAGCTGTAAGGGGAAGAGCTCCTGCCCTGGAAAGCTACTGACTCCTGGAATTGCCTGACCATGCCAGTAAAACCTGGAATGTTTGCTGCCTGGGGGGTTGGATCCACAAGACAGGGAAACTTGTCAACTGTCAGTTGGCTAGGAGTTTTGTTAGAGCCTGGGTGCCCATGTGTTTTGCCTGAGTTTCACTGGGGGTTTGTGGAAGAAACTAAGGGCTGGTAAGGAGGTCCCAGGGGTGCCAGGACAGCATGGAGTTAGAGGCGGATTGGGCCAATAACCCAAAGAGGGGCAGGTGCAGGGTTAGATAGCCAGAAGCCCAGCATCCAGGAAGGGCAGAGACCAAGGCTGGGAACCAAAAGCCTGGGAAGAGTGGACCCCAGGGATGGGAGCCCAGTGCCCAGAAAGGGTGGAGACCAGGGCTGGGGGTCCAATGCCCAGGAAGGGCAGGGACCAGAGCTGGTACAGTGGGCCTAGGCAAAGGGCACAGCCCAAGGAAAGGGTCAGCAGAGAACCTGAAACTGAAAGCTAGGGCCCCAACAAGGGAGTAAAGGTGAGAGGTAGACTGGTAGTGACTTGAGGCAAAGTGCCCCACCTAAGCAATGACCATTAACATCTGCAAGGCATGGATGTGGTGTAAGGGGTGGTTGGAGCCATGTCATTAGCTCTTAAAGCAATTATCATGGACACCTGTGTTCATGAGAGGAGATCTGACTTGGGGAGCCCTGGGGCAGCCTCCCTTTCCTAAAAGTTTTATTTCATCAAGGCATGGCAGATGAAGTTAAGGAGGTATCACCCACAGAAAGCAGAGAGGCAAGGGCTGAGGGGTGTCACCAGGGACCCAAACTAACACCTACCTCTTATACAGGGGAGCATTTGCCTCACTAAGCCACATATTTCAGCCTTGTTCTCTTTCTCCTGTTCCCATATATCAACCTCTTAAGGCTCCCAGAGGGCCAGTTGCAAGAGAAGAGCTGGAGAGAACTCTAAATAATACCCTTTTCCACCTCCATCTAACACCTGGTAGTCATGACTCCAATTTTGGTACTTAGAAGGACTTTTATGTACCTAGGCAAGTGTACATCACTATAGCTGGTTAAAGTGCAGCCCTACAGAGCATGTCACTCACTGTGGGCACATGTGTGTGCCCAGAGCTGAATCACTAACTGTGCTTGTGCCAAAAACTGAAGTTATAAGGCTGAGGACAGGTCATAGAATCATAAAAGTAGGGTC
>NW_017729022.1:78363898-78373509 GCF_001723915.1 Gavialis gangeticus
TCTGCCTTAGCTTTCCTGACAGCCCCCCTACAGGCCTGAGCAGAGGAAGTATACTCCTCTTTGGAGATAGCACCCCACTTCCACCAGGTGTACGCTGCCTTTTTGGCAATCAGGCATTCCCGGATGCCCTTGGTGAGCCAGGGGGGCTTTCCGGCACTCCTGCCCCCCTTGCTTCTTGTTGGGATGGTCACCCCTTGGGCCCTGAGTATTGTCTCCTTAAGGAACGACCTTTCATCTTGGGCACTGAGTTCCCCTGCTCTCGAGAACCCCAGCACCTCTCCCACTAATCTCCTCAACTCGTTCAAGTTGGCCCTCTTGATGTCTAGGGCTACTGCCTTGCTGCAGGCCCTTGACACCCTGCGCTGGATGGTGAATTCCAGCAAGCAATGATTGCTATCAACCAGGTGGTCAAGAACCTGGAGTCCTCTTACCAGGTCACTGCCTGTGGCCAGGACCAGGTCCAACAGGGCATTTCCTCTGGTGGGACTGTGCACCTCCTGTATTAAGTGGAGGTCCTGTATCTCAGCCAGGAACCTCCTGGAATGGTCCAACCTGGCTGACTGTGCAAGCATGCTACTGTGCAGTAATGCTGGTTACTGCAGTCATTTTGTACTTGGTTATGCAGGTATTAAATGACACTCCAGTAACAGCTGTGCAGTCCACCACTCATGTAGATGAGCCCAGTGAGAATACCCTACCCAAGAAGTTAACAAACTAGAGAAGACAGAAAAAGGAGTGTGGGCAGAAGTATGATAAATTTAAAACCCCATAAAAGATCAAAGTTTGTATTCTGACATGATATTTCCATTGAAGGGGCTGACTATCAGTGAAAGAACTCATAGAATGATCTTAGAAAAGCTCTTCGAAAGAATCCATAAAAAGGATGGTATGAAAAAATGAAAAGTGAGAACTTCTTTATTTCTTTGTTTATTTTGAAAGAGAAAAACAAGATCAAAAACCCCTATCATAGTTGAAGCATGGTCAGATTATAACTGCTCAACTGAGGCCCATGTGCAGCATTAACTTCTCAGAAGTTGCCTTACATTATTTACTGATTTATTCTATTTCTATACCATCCTTCCTAACAAAGGCTCATGTTGGCTTACAGTAATAAAACAGAACAATTTAGAGAGAGGACAGTGACAAAACAGCTTAAAAGAGAACTAGAACATCAAGATAAAACACAGACCCTTAGAAAACATCTCATCCTAACTTTTTTTTGGCAAATGCTTGCCCAAAAAGAGAGGTCTTACAGCACTTCCAAAATATAAAGATATCCAGGCCCAAAATGTAGGGGCCTGGCTCAGGATCAGGCTCTGGTACACCTCAAGAAGGAGGGAGTTCTAGAGTTGAGGAGCAATTGTGGATAATGTTTTCACTAAGTGGACTTGGCATAGTCACTGTACTTGTAGGAGGTGGATCTCAGCCAATCCTAGGGATCGTGCTGAGGCATAAAGAAGTAGGCTGTCTCTAGATACACAGGGCTAAGACCATGTAAAGCAATATAGGTCAAATCCAGCACTATGAATAGTAGTGGAAAGTCACCGGGTACTAGTGCAGACTTTGGAGCACTGGAGTTATGTGTTCCACGCAACCTACCCCAGTCAGAACATGAGCCCCTCCATTCTGCACCAGCTACAGAGCATCTTCAGTGGCAGCCCTAAATAGAGTGCACTGAAGTAGTCTACTCTTTGGGGTATGAAGGCGTGGATGACGGTGGCCAGACCAGGGTCTGAAAGAAAGAGTCATAGCTTTCCTTTTCACTACCTGGAATTGGTGAAAGGCACTCTTAGCCATTGCCATCACCTGAAGAGCCAGATGCAGTAGAGGGCCCATGACTTCGGGCATGAGCAGTTCAGTAAATGTCCCTGTTGTTTCCAGGGAGGGCCTCAGTAATCTTTTATTATATGGGGACCAATCAACAATCACTGCCAATATTCTCATTGAAGACACTGGCTCCATAAGCACTACAGGATGGAACTGTACCATGGGTCCAGTCCAGGGGTGACCATGATGACCCTATGACCCTATGGATGAGAGCAGCTTTGAGCCCTCATCCGTCTCCCTTTGGGGAGTCACCCCTTACCTTTCCTGCCACACCTTGATGTATTTAGCTTCTAGATAAAGGGAGGTTGTCCCAGGGCTTCCCAAACTTGATCGTACTCTCTTTGCCAAAAGTCTCCCTGGTCATTGCCTTAAGGGCCAATTGTATGGCTCCGACATCCCCTTTACACTCTGCTTATGTGATGATACTCCTTCCTGTCCAGAGCTAATACACCTTCCTGTTGCCACACACCCCTGCTGGGCTACAGGCTCCCAGCCCCAGTTCTCACCCCTCTTGGGCTCTGGATCCCTTGGCTCCCTCAGTCACAGCTGTGACCCCCTCCCCCCATATTTAGCCCCTCTTTCTGGGCCCTGGCCCCACTTCTAGGCCAGTTAAGACTCTTGGGCTCCTCTGGCCCCACCAGTCTCCTGCTGTGGCCCTGCTTGGCTTTCAGCATATCTCTGGGCTCTGGTCCTGCTCCTGGGCTAGTTAGATATTTACGTTCCCTGGCCCTGCTGATTCTCACCGCTCCTGGGCTCCAGACCTCTGGGCTCTCAGGCCTTGCTGACACTTGCCTCTCTCTGGGTTTGGGACAGGAAGTCATTTAGTCCAAAGCAGGACCATCCCCAACTAGATCATCCCAGGCAAACCTTCATCTAGCTGGGTCTTAAAAACCTCCAATGGTGGAGATTCCACAACCTCTCTGGGTAATCTGTTCCAGTACTTTACTACCCTCCTAGTGAGAAAGTTCTTCCTAATATTTAACCTAAAACTACCTTGCTGTAACTTGAGACCATTGCTCCTTGTTCTGTCATCTGCCACCACTGAGTCCAGCTTCATCCTCTTTGAAACCACCATTCAGGTAGTTGAAGGATTCTCTTAAATCCCTCTTCAATCTTCTCTTCTCTAGACTAAATAAATCCATTTCCCTCAGCCTCTCCTCAGAAGTCATGTGCTTCCCTCACCATTTATTTTCATTGCCTTCTGCTGGACACTCCAATTTCTTCACATCCCTTCTGTAGTGGGGGGTCCAAAAATGAACACAGTACTCCAGATGTGGCCTCACCAGTGCTGAATAGAGGGAAATAATCACTTCCTTTGATCTGCTGGCAGTGCTCCTACTGATGCAGCTCAGTATGCCACTAGTCCTCTTGGCAACAAAAACACATCATTGGCTCATATTCAGCTCACTGTCCACTGAAACCTCCAGGTCCTTATAGGCAGAGCTGCTGCTTAGCCAGTTAGTCCCCAGCCTGTGCGATGCATGGAACTGTTCCATCCTAAATGCAGGACTTTGCACTTCTCTTTATTGAACCTCATGAGACTTCTTTTGGACCAATCCTCGAATTTGTCTAGGTCTCTCTGAATCCTAGCCCTACCCTCCTGTGTGTCCACTACTACCCCCACAGCTTGGTGTCATCTGCAAACCTGCTGAGGGTGTGCTCTATGCCATCTTTCAGGTCATTGATGAAGATATTGAACAAAACTGGCCCCAGCAATCCACTTGATACCGGCTGCCAACTACGTATCAATCCATTGACTACTATCCTCTGAGTCTGACGATCTAGGTAGTTTTCCATCCACCTTACAGTCCATTAATCCAACCCATACTTCCTTAACTTGCTTGTGAGGGTATTGTGAGTGACCGTATCAAAAGCCTTGCTAAAGTCAAGGTGTATTACATCTGCTGGTATCCCCTTATCTACAGAGCCAGTCATCTCATCATAGAAGGCAATCAGGTTGGTCAGGCATGACTTGCCCTAGTGAATCCATGCTGACTGTTCCTAATCACCTTCTTCTCATCCAAATGCTTATAAATAGATTCCTAGAGGACCTGCTCCATGATTTTTCCAGAGACTGAAGTGAGACTGATTGATCTATAGTACCCTAGATCCTCCTTCTTCCCTTTGTTAAAGATGGGCACTATATTTGCCCAATCATCTGGGACTTCTACCAATCACCATGAGTTTTCAAAGATGATGGCCAGTGGCTCTGCAATCCCATTGGCCAACTCCTTCGGCATCTCATCTGGCCCCATGGACTTGTACACATCCAGATTTTCTATTTAGTCTCTAATCTGTTCTTTTGCTACTGCTCACCTCCTCCCCAAACTGTGCTGCCAGGTGCAGTAGTCTGGAAGCTAAGCTATATGGCTCAAGCCCTCCTCCCTTCTGGTCAGGTGACCCCTTATTGGACCCTGACACACCTGCAGGATGCTTTCCAAGCAGCCCCTTCTCTTAAAATGACAAGCGCATTAAGTGCACTGTCACAGAACCCATGGGGCAGAACATTCTTAAAAAGAAATAAAATGTAGACCTTTGCCACAAGTCTCTGCAAATGTTCCCCAAGACTGCAAAAAACATTTCTAAATTTCTAGACTGCGCCAAGAAACTTTTAAGAATGTTTTATCTCGCCTCCCTAGATAACTGACATTTAAAAATTGCTTTTGACACTAAGAACATAAAACTTCTTTCTGACCATCAGTGCCCAGAATTGAGCTAGCATCCTCAGGAGTCATATATCTGGGATCCTACAGTATTAACCTACTGAGTCATCCTCCTGGTTTAAACATTTCCTTCTTTATCAATTTCCATGATAACCTCTAGTATATCCTGAGATATACAGAAAGTATTCATCAGAAAACTGCTCTCAAACATCTAGTGATCTGAAGTATAACATCTGTTCTCACCCGAACACCTGCCCTACTTCCCTTATCTCCAAAAATGGAGAAAAAAATGAAAGCACATCTAAGTACATCACATGCTTTTACTTATTTGTGATAGGATTATTTTCACTCCTGACTGTTCAGCAGTTAATTCCACACCACAAGATACATGGTCAGGAGGTGAGCAGGCAGGTGGTAGTTTATAGAAAAGCTTTGAATTATATGAAAACTACAATCTTAATATAACAACATGCGTAAGAGTTAAGCAGCAATTCAAAATGACTCATGGACCAGCCTATCAGCCCCTTACTCACAAGAGTGAGAAGTTTTTCTTATAATTATCCCCACTGATTTAGCCTCCCAAGTTATTCATATGAGTAATTGCTTTCTCTTGTTAGGGGTTCACAGTCCAGCCTGAATTTGGTCTTTTTTTCTGTTGTGGCTTGTTCTCAAGCCTAATCCAGTTTTCTTGAATGTATTTCTCATTCATAATTGCTTACTGAATCATTTATGTGAACAGCTCTTGCTTTGTGTATTGTTTGTGAGCACGTCATTATGCCTATTCAATGTCCGCAATCTGAGTGGTATTGATTTATTTTTACTGTACATAAAGACCAGAAGCACATGGTATCATTTTTATACCTTGGCTATGTGAATCTAATTCTTAGGATCAGGTGTCTGAGAGGCATACTTGGTTTTTTTTTTCACCAATTCAGAGTTTTCTTTCACAATTGCTGTATTTATAGACACTTTAAATTCACTGTTTCTGTGCATCTTCCAGCCTGCAAACTCATTTGCTAGGCTATTTCTGGAAAATGAACACAAAACAAGATTAAATTAATTCTGCTTTTTCTGACTTACTATGTGCTAAACACTATTTGAGCATATTCTCCAAACTCTAGCACACAGGTTCTCAAACTGTGGTCCGTGAACCACCACTGGTCTGCGAGCTCCATTCAGGTAGTCTGCAGAAAGGCTGCAGAGCAATCAAGAATATCTGTACTTGCAAGGTAAGACTACTGATATTAAAATATGAGTTGTGTGCTTTGATTTGCAGAGCCAAAAAAAAGTTTATTAAGTGGTCTATCAAGACCCTCAGTAATTTTCAAGTGGTCTGCAAAAAGAAAAGTTTGAGAACCACAGCTTTAGCATATTTTATAATATAAAGCACTATATGATACAGCTGTGTGTTTTTAATGTTTCTATACCTGATTTTTACTACAGACTAGATTCTGACTCAAATCAAGTATACATACAGGGGGCCACATATCCACACATGGGTCCTGAGAGAAGCAAAGGATCCTGCCCTGAGTTTGGAGGCACTTTAAATCAGGCTAGCACACTCAACTGAAGGGGAATGCGTTAAAACCTGAGAAATATTTTTCACTTAGGCTGAAACCAATTCACTTTCCACTGAGTATATAGACTAACTCATTCAAGTGCTGATAATTCTACAATGTCTTCCCCAGAACGCTCCCCTGGGGGAACAGACCAGTTCTCTTGCAGTTGATACATCTGACTGGGAAAGAATTGTAGAATATTGTGGCACAAATTACTACAGGACATACCTCAGAAAATAGACAGGTAAGTGCAGAAACAGAGACGATATAGTAATACTTGTTGGGCTTTGCTACAGGGACACTTGAACCTGGGACAGACACCTAGATTAGCTGTGCTATGTAGAGGTAGGGCTAGAACCACAAGAATATGTGGATACTGCAACAGTGAGTGATGGAATACCTAGCTGTGGTTCATGGTCCCAGAGGCAAATCCACAGGTCTTAGCTAGACAGTGAGGCTCTATGTACAATGCATTGGCAGAGTTGCGTGCCTCAGAGTAGGATTCACAAGACATAAATCTGAGCAGAGATTTCTCTAAGATACGAAATAATGAGGACAGGGGCAGAGACAACCCTAGGGGTGTGTGGGGCCCAAGGCATATCAGCCTGTGCAGGGCCTGTGCCAGGGGAGGTGGGGAAGGGGGGTGGCAAGTGGCTGCATGGAGTGGTGGTACCCTGGGCACATGCCAATGGTGCTGTCCACAGGTCCTGTATGGCACTGTCCGCGGGGCCCATGGCAGTCGCCCCCTCCTCCTCCCTCCCCCCCCACCAAAGGACAGCTTTGGACAGGGGAGTATATTACATCCAGGATTGGGACACCACTTAGGATTCACAGACTGGAACCCTCTTTTGAAAGAAGGTGCCTGAGGCCTTTCTTTCAAAAAACAAATAGACATCATTCCAGTCTTTCAAAGAACAGTGTCATGTTGTATACTTGGAACACTTACACAGGATGTCAGCTCAGTATGCCCTGGGGTTAGCTCCTCTTTGTTTCTAAGATAGTAGTGCCAGATAGGTAGTGTGAGGCAGGTCTGTGCCCCAAATAGGAGATGGTCTGTAGACTGGATCAGGTGCCATGCACCAAGATAGGGTCCAGTGCTTTCCGACTTGTTCCTCTGCTGTCCTGATCAGACTTGCACCGCCTTGCTCAGTGCCGTACGGTCCTGCTTGGCTCTAATCAGCTCCGTGCACTTAATCTAGCATGTAGGGCACACTATCTAGCCCTCAAGGTACCGTTCAGGTCCGGAAATTGGATAGCAGAGGAGTGGCCATTAGCTGTCACTTCTCCCTCACCACTCAATTTTCAGATCCATGGGGAGCCCCACAGTTCAGATGACATGGCTCTGTAGGCCAGATCTGGCCTGCAGGCTAGGGGTTGAGCACCCTTGGTTTAAGAAGTTTCAAATCTATATCCTAGGTGCATCTACAGGTGTATTTAACAGAGCAGTATACTAATTTGCTGTGGTTTAAAGTGTAACAGTCTACACATGAAATGCTATTAGATTGCAGCAAACTAATTTTCACCTCCGTAAAATGATACTGTTGGGGACTATTGTGGTGAAAATAACTGCGCCTAAACACATGTAAATGCTGACTTGGGCTTAAATTGTGCTCAGGCCCAATGGACAGCTCAAGCAGCAGGGGCAAGAACCCAGCCTGCCACCTAGCCACACGGCTCCACCCTTTGGGCACTCTCGTGTCCCATTCAGCCCTTCCACCACCTGATACTGCCACACACACCCTGTATCTCCAAGGCAAGTGCTATGAGCATTAAACAAAAGTTTTGGGCTCATTCACTTTCACTTGGTCCTCATTTTCTTTTTGACTCCCCTATGGTTCACATAAGATATGTAACCACTCATTGGAAAATAGCCTGAAACCCAGGTTTTGTGAGCACATCTCCTAGATCAAGCCCTTTAGGTGAAGTATGTGGAAGAACCTAATTTGTGGACCCTAAAAGACCTTAGGCATAAGGTAGGCTCCTGACTGCTTCAAAGTACCAGGGTATGGGGTACCTGTAGCCCCAGAACAGTGGGTACCTGAGAAGCTTTAATTTTTAAAACCAAGGTATCCTCAGATTTTAAATGCCTCTGGCATTAGGCAGCAACTGAATGGAGAGACAGAGGATCATAATTTTGAACTTAAGAATCAGGAATGGATGTGGGGGAGGTGCACTGATGCAGCTCCACCCCCCGCCCCTTTGTTTGATTCCTGCTTCACTGAAAGTTTAAAGCCAACTGCCTAGCAGCGTGTAATGGGTTCTACCTCATGGGACAGCTGCGGTGCCCCCTAGGGGACACCCTATGGCCATTTACTGAGTCCAGTTCCCCCCCGCATCAGGCCCCTTCTCTCTCACCTGCCCATCTCGATGTCAAAAGTTAATAAATTTGGGGAGGCTGCCTTCAGATGCCCAGAGTTTACCTTTCAGTGCCTTGTTCCACCCTGCTCATCATTAGGGTATCAGTTGGCTCATCCTTAACTGTAGCTGGCCCCTCACTTATCTGGTCTCCCCTGGCCCAACCTCTCTTTCTTACTCACCTGGGCCCATGGGAATCTCCAGGCTGTGGCCCCTCTCCCTAGGCTTTTAGCCCTAGCTGACTTCCCCTCTTCTCCCGCCCCTCCCCCCCGACCTTGTCAGGGTTGTTTCTGAGCCCTCTGCCCCTCATAATATGGATTGTCCCTGGTGGCAATCCTCCTATGACCACTTCTAGTTCAGGTTACCCATTCAAGTGTCAGCCCCTCAACCTCAGTCCTGCCTGTGCCTTGTAAGCTGCACTTGCTCTAAGTAATGGGGGAAAGTTGTCCCCTCTTGCACAACGGCAGCATCAGTTATGTTCAGGCAGCAGCAATTGACTTCCTGGCTCATTAAAATCTACCTGATTCCTTCTAACCTCTGCATTACACAGATGTTAATGACTCTGTGGCAGGACGTGACCTAGGGGTGCTGTGAACTCCCCTAGCGCGCCCTGGCTACCGTGTCAAGCTGGTGTCAATGCACCCTCACCAATCTCGCCCGCCATGTCTTTGATGTTTTAAATGTTTAGGGGAGGCTGCCTTTTCTATCTACCTTGACACCGTGCCTTGATGTAACTTAGCCACTGATCTGTCTAGTTGCCCCGAGCCCTCGCGTTGCCTGCACTGGGGCCTCGCCCCGAGCCCTCGCGTCCCCCACACTGGGGCCTCGCCCCAAGCCCTCGCGTCCCCCACACTGGGGCCTCGCCCCGAGCCCTCGCGTCGCCCGCACTGGGGCCTCGCCTGCGGCTCCCACAATTGGGACTCAGGTGGCCGTAACCGTGCCTGGCCCCCAGACCCTCTTCTCAGGTCCTATGCCCCACTGGGGCTTCTTGCCTGTGCCCTCACTGGGCTCCTCCCGAATACTGCCCACACTGGGGCCGGGGTCGGGACACCTCAAAATGCAGCGCCCTCTCCAGCACCAGGAACCCCCCCACACACTACTGGGGAGCTCCCATGAGGCCTCCTCCAACCCCTACAGCCTCACCTGGTTCTCCAGTGTTACACAATAACAAAACAGAAAACACAGCTTGGAGCCCAGAACCAATATT
>NW_017729022.1:78378509-78388391 GCF_001723915.1 Gavialis gangeticus
TGCTATGCTAGCATGGTGCTCCACTTTAGGTAATTAGCCATGCTTCTCAGCCCAGAGGGAGCACTGTACTGACACGGCTCTACTCTTTATAGATCCAGCCTGGGCCACCTGAGGTATCTCTACATTGTGCTTCATTGTGTCATATCATCATGGGCTCTCCTATTTTGTATAATCTCATGGGTGCAGAATTCACACATTGCTACAGAATCTGAGCTTTCATTTAAAAATATGTAACTAGCTTTCTGTATACACATGGATATATATAACTTTTGTCTCTTATTGTTGCAAAGAATGTATTGACATGAATGTACGATTAAAGCGTTCCATGCATCCAGGAGGAGAACACACCATCAAATGCAAGGGCAGATGTGACAGCAGAATTTCACTGTCATGTAACGGCCACAAATTGTTAGAGAGAAGGTTCAGGCTGGCAGCAGGAGACATTACTTTATGATTAGGGCTGCCAGGCTCTAGAATGGACTCCCAAGTGAGGTGGTTCTCTCTCCTACCTTGGGGGTCTTCAAGAGAAGGCTGGACAGATATTTGGCTGGGGTGATTTGATCCCAGCACCCATTCCTGCCTGGGGTAGGGGGTCGGACCTAATGATCTGTTTAGATCCCTTCCAACCCTAAGTACTATGATACTATGATCATTTTATGGCGCCATCAGTGGACTCACATTTTTTTCTTTCTGTTATGGACAGGTATTATAGAAGTGTTATGACTTGGGTACAAGTTCTTAGATAGGAAACAACATCTGCCAGGCTTGGTTTATGAAAGACACTGAATATATTGGGCTAGATTTACTTTCTTAAGTCAGAGTAGTGGGGTATAAGACTAAAACAGACATTTTGGGACTTCTGCAGGAAACCTGTAGCAAAGGGAGATTAGTTTGCCCATGTCTGAGTGCCTCACTGAGAAATTTTCCCAATGGAGGGCATCCTTAAGTGGTTATATTTGGTAGAACTTCCAACCATTAAATTCCACTGGAATCTTTTTGTCAGCAAAAGCTCCTGAGGAAAGGCATCACCTTCTCCCATCATGTACCTTGTCATGCATCCACAGATGCATCTTGAGCAGGTCCAAAGAGGTGATCCTCCCCCTCTATGTGGCACTGGTCAGGCCACAGTTGGAGTACTGCGTCCAGTTCTGGGCGCCACACTTCAAGAGGGATGTGGACAGCATGGAGAGGGTCCAGAGGAGGGCCACTCGCATGATCAGGGGACAGCAGGGCAGGCCCTATGAGGACAGGCTACGGGACCTGAACCTGTTCAGCCTCCAAAAGAGAAGGCTGAGGGGGGATCTAGTGGCCTGTTATAAACTAGTCAGGGGGGAATCAGCAGGCATTCGGGGAGTCCCTGTTCCCCCGAGCACTGCCAGGAGTGACCAGGAATAATGGTCACAAGCTGGCAGAGGGTAGGTTTAGGCTAGATATCAGGAGGCGCTACTTCACGGTCAGGGCGGCTAGGATCTGGAACCAACTTCCAAGAGAGGTGGTGCAGGCTCCTACCCTGGGGGTTTTTAAGAGGAGGTTAGATGAACACCTTGCTGGGGTCATTTGACCCCAGTACTCTTTCCTGCCATGGCAGGGGGTCGGACTAGATGATCTACTCAGGTCCCTTCCGACCCTAGAAACTATGCAACTATGAAACTATGAAACAAAGCCCCTGGGCTATAACATAAATCCCCAAACCAACCTGGTTATCCTTCCTACATATCCCTATCAGGGTTTTCTCCACCCAGTACCGTCAAGCAGATGCCCAGACCATCAGGCTTCTCTGCTGTACCTGCCCTGCCTGCTCCCACAGAGCTCCAGCTTCCTTAGCTGCCAGAGAGGAACTGCCCTTCCAGCCTCAGCCTGGCTGTTTATAAAGGCCAAGCCCTGCCCCCTTCCAGTCAGCTGACCAGACTGGTTGCCCCAGCAACCTGCACCTGTGCTGCCCCGGTGACTGGCAGCTGAGCCTATCTTACTGCTTGTCAGTAGCAGGCACCTTAGTACCCTGCTACAGACCCTCTCTCCTTTTTAATGGTCTGGATGTTCCACTATTCAAGCTAGCCTTTCTTCTGCAATTCTGCTGTCTGTCTTCTGCAATAGCTGCTCCTATTTCACAAGGGGGAAAAAGGGAGAAGTGTTTTCCCTCTCCCCAAGCCTGGAGGTTCAAGTGGGCCCAAACTTTTAAAACTTATTTCAATAGAATTAGATTGAAGCAAAAACAAATATTAACCTGAATTATATAGCCCTAGACCCCTAGCATAGTAGTAAAGCTTCTAGTTAATTTGTACCTGGATAAAAATGTCTGTTTTGTTATATGGGAAGATGCACCACACCATCTGCACTCCCCTTTTCAAAATTCTAGATCAGCCATGGGTGGGACTTAGTCCTGGTGCAGACCAAGCCCGTAAAGACAAAGAAAAAGAATAATGAACCCAAGTTAACCAGCCTAGAGATAATCAATCTACTGCAGGGGTAATTCTTCACCAGTGTTGGGCTGATGTCAGTGCTTTCTTTCTGGCTGGCTAGCGTAGCAAGGAAAAAGTGATGTGTAATTCAGGGTTGCCCCTATACCACATTGATCTTGGTCTGCTCTAACACTGGCCATGCATAGAATACCAATAAGATCAGGGCAGTGCCAAGGAGAATGCTAAGCCATCTCTGCATCTTACCCTCCACTTTCATGCTGTGCATTTCAGCTACATCTGAGAATCAAACCATATGGCATTACATCTTCTTTTCAGAGTTTTTTCCAGTCATAATCCACATAAACTCAATGCAAAACACTTCTCCCCCATCCCAGCCACTGGCCCACATAACAGGATTATGACTCCACCACAGCCAGTACTTTAGGTGAAATAGTAAGGGTTGTACTTTTAGATCTAGAGAACTCAAGTTCAATCCTCTGCTGGCAAAGGCATTCAAAGGGTTGTCACAAAGCCTTCACTCAGATGAAGATGAGAAGGTGAATAACACAAACATCCAAATTTAGTATGTCTATACTCACACACACAGTACCAAAAGCTCCACTGCTCTTTTAATTGGAAATAGAGTATTTTGCAGCTTGCATTGCTTTTCTTAGATCACTCTTTATGTAGCTTCAGATGTGATTTGCTTTCTCCTCACATGGGATAACATAACTGCCAATAATTTACAAGGAACAATGAAAATGGAATGGGAAAAAGTAATTTCATACTGTAATTATGGGTATAAATCTTTGGAGAAGCTGTTTTATTTCCATCAAAATCATCCTACAATGTACATTTAGGACCAGATCCTATTTTACATATTAAGTGCCTCACTGGACCTAGATACCTAAGTATGATCCTATCCCACCTTCCCTGAGTCTCTAAAAACTAGCACATCTATTTTTCACTGCATCATAGTTTCATAGCTGGTAGGGTCAGAAGGGACCTGAGCAGATCATCAAGTCTGACCCCCTGCCATGGCAGGAAAGAGTACTGGGGTCAAACGAAGCATCATCACCTTAATCTTAAAATTATGTCACAAGAAGCAGTTAGGTGGAGGAGGACCCACCCACCTTTTGTGCTGGTGTTTTTTTTCAGGGATTCAAACCAGATAGCCTAAGATTGCATTTAGGTGACACTTATATACCCAATAGGTGGAACAGGAGTTGTTCCTTATCATATGTAATTCTAATATTTCCTTGCAAATATATTTCCTATATATGCTAATATCAGAGGCAAAGGAGTAACACAAAGCAGCCTGACTACAGTGTAGAGGAATACATTTTCCAGTCAAAAACCACCCTGATAGTTTCTAATGTTACAGGTTGAGACTCAATATATTTTATTTTAAGGTTGAGCTAAAACATTAATTTTAATACTGCATTATTCCCTCTAATTTTTATTGCTCTCACATTATTCAAAAGGCAATATCTTGTTTATGCTTGAAAACTGTTTCCTTCCCCTGCCTTTTTAGAAAACACAAATCAAGATTACATTTGCTTGCTATGCTGTTTCAAATTATTGTGATGATTGATATGAAAGAGATGAGCAATGGTCTAGTGAACTGCTGTGTAGAACTCTGTGAAATATAAATAGTAAAAAAAGCACTTATTCAAGAATCATACTCATATGATAAAATCAGTATTTTCAGTTGGTTTCTAAAGCTATTTACCTTATAAGCTGGATCTTTCCTGTTGTTTTAATGCTTTGGGTAGTTCTGGGGGGAAGGTGGTGGGGAGACACTATTTCTTTTTCATGATTCCTTCTGCCTCTTCATTTTAATTTTGTCAGGTTCTGTGTCCCAAAGACAAAAAAAAAAAACCACTGTGAGGTGTCATAGGAAAGAGGATTTGAAAGGTAAAACACAAGGAATCAACATGCCTGAGTTTCATACCAGACCCTTCTTGTGTGACACTGGACAAGTCAATTACCCTCAGTTAACCTCATTAGACCTTAGTTTCCCCTTTTGTAAAATACAGTGACAATATTTGCCCTTTTTGAGGTATACAGATGAAAAGTGTTACGTATTATTAAATGTGGGCTTGGAATTTCAAAATGCTAACCTATTAAATTTGACTGGATAATGTGAATTAATTAATTTAAAAAATATCCAGGGTAGTTCTCTTTCCTCATATAAGTAAGTATCAGTTGCATGTTATATTTATTGGGTAGCACTCATCACAAAGCACTTTATAAATGATACATACACAAGGATCATTTCACATATGCATTTATATAAATGCATCTACTGCTAGGGTGAAAAACACCCACGGTTTAGTAACATTTACAAAACAGTTTTTTAGAGAGAGAAAAAAATGATTTAACCCCCCCCCCCAACAAACCTTTTCAGCATGGGTAATGGTGCCACAAAGTGAAAAAAATTGCATGATGAAGTACATAGAAGGTATTACTGTATTATTTGTTCAGTGTTAATAGTATTCTAGGATATTTAAGAAACATTGCCATGGAGACAAGCATCCTGGCCTAAAGGGTTTACAGTCTAAGAACCGGAGTGTGATCTCCTTACTGATACTGGTGAGCATTTACTAATATGAGTGGTCCAGCTGAAGTCAAAGGAATTATTCATGTGATTAATTGCTGACCAGAGTGAATAAGGAAAAGGCAACATTTACTCAGCTGTGTTAACCACCCCAGCTTCTGTGAACCATTTGTCTGCTTTCTCCACCACAGACTTCAGTCTTTTTCCAATGCACTCCCATGTACAGAATGGATGTCCTAAACTCTACCCTCACCTACCCCAACCTGCTTGCCATGGAGTTTTAAAAAGTCATTTATTTGCTATGTTTATTCTTTCATGGGGAACATTTTACCACATACCCAAAGGTAAAGAAGTAAGAATATGAGAAGGATGTGAAGGAGGTTGCTGGCTACAGATAATAGAAGGGCAAGAGATAGAAGAGAAATACAGGAGTTTAAGTAGGAGCTAAATTGTGCCAGGCTTTGAAGGCTAAAAGAAAGAGCTTAGATTTGATGTTGAAGGTGACAAAATGTCACTGCAGGAATGTATATAAGTTTGAATGTTCCAGGACATCAAGATTATTCTGGCAAAGGGTACCATGGGAATTTCAATGGCCACAAGTGGTCAGGACTGTGGTTTTACTTGTCATCCATAAGATGGCATTCCCAGCCTCCCAGAGTCCCACAGCACTACTGTGGGACATTGATTCAGTAGCCACTAGAAGATTTCAGTTATTGAATCCATGACATGTATTCCTTGGAGGTCTCCTATCTACCTATTAGCCCAGCCCAAGGCCGCCTAGCTTGTAAGATCTGATGGGATCATAGTGCAAGGTGATATGACTTTTGAGCTATTGTATTGCCTTTAATGATATTGTGATTTTTATTGGTACACAAAACTCAAACAGTTTCTGCTGTTGAAGTCCGTTCAAATAAAATTCCTGATTCCATTTAAAATTATATACCAAAGTATATGTGTATGTGTGTGAGAAGAAGGGGGGAAGAAGAGGGGAGGGGGTGTTAATCCATATTCTGGCTTTAAAATGTTAAGAAGCGAGTCACAGAGGTAAAGGGAGACTCAACTGTAAATACACAAACCTAGGCCCAACAAACTTTATAAGCTACCCCCAACCTTCTGAAGTCCTAATGTCACTATGCTGCTAAATGTGAATGATGTTTACTGCAAACAGAACCTCTGAGAAATCATTTTCAACACTCCAAAGCAATTTTCCAGCATCTGGTTTTTGGTATAAAATCGTTACGTTTTTCTTCTTGTTGTGTATGCAGTGATTTAAGCAGAGTGTGGCTGCTGCAGGGAATTAATCAGAGTAGGTGGCTGAACTCCACTTCTAAGTAATTAGTTGAGACTGATAGAATTGGTCATGGGAGGTCAGTGGAGTGGGCAGTCTGCAGCTGCGTACTTCTGAGCAGTTGCAACAAGAATCCACTTAGACTCTGTTTCAGAACTTGTAAGAGAGACTGAAGGTTTAAAAACCATAGAAGCACAATCTAATTTCTTTTGACAGATTGTTAACATAATTGATCCCTCTGTATTCTAATTGGTAATACTGCTGGCATTGACTTGGATGGTCTCAGGAGAGAAAGTCTTTACATTCCTTATTGATGTGAGCTGTGGAGCTGACTTGTATCATAATCTTTCAGCTTTCCCTAACTCTTGGAAGACCTGTAAATGGACATTAGTTCTCTGCCACGCCCAACTCAGTTCTGGTTTTCTTCTGAATTCTCAGTTACATTTGTAATAAAATTATTGAAGAACCTGGAGGCTGATAAGAAAAACAGCTGAGGATTTCATTTTGAGCTCCATTTAAAGGAGCAAAATTGAAATTGCACAGGCAATCTGGAGAAAAAGATTACCAATTGTGTCTGGACAGAAACTTCACCTGCCCAAACTCATGAGCAGGACATCATCAGAACACTCAGATCAGCAATCAGATGTCAGGGCTCTGTTGTTGGCTGCTTGGGGAACAAAATTACACTTTGCTGGTGGCCACATACTATCCATCACATTCACATGCAGTGGAATTTTCAAGAACTCACAATGGTGAGCCGATAATTTCCACAGTCAGAATGGGGACTATGGTATGTTGACATCAGTTGGAGCAGTCAGGCCAATCCTGAGTGCTTCTGAAAATCATACCCATAGGATATACTCTACTCAGCATGACATTCTAATTTATAAACTAAATTTACTGTCTGATCTTCCTTTGGAGCCCTGACAATATTTCCATTGCCACATTGGCTATTAGGGCTGTATGAAGCTTTGGGTGCTGATTTGATTCGAAGGAGATTCGTCCTGATTCGTCATCTGAATCTCCAAATCTGAATTGAAAGAGAAGATCAATAAAAAGGTCTGAATTGATTTGAAGCTCTCTGAATCGATTTGGAAACGATTCAGAGAACTTTGGAGATTCGGGCAGTCCCCGCTTGTTGCTGCAGGGAGCTGGACCTGGACTCCATGCTGGTAAGTAGGAGGTGGGAGACGGGGGCTAGAGAAGGGGAGAGGGGACCATGGGGGGACTCCTACCAGGCCCCATCCCCTGCCTGCTCCCCCAGCCCCCCTGAGTGCCCCTTGACCCCCGCCCACTTTTTTTTTTTTTTTTTGAGCGCCAGGCTTTTTTTTTTTTTAAAGAACCGGAAGGCTGGGGCTGGGCAGGGCAGCCATTGACGGGACTGGGAGAGCGGGTGGGGGATGGGGCTTGGATCTGCCTACTCACATAAGGAATAAATCTGCTCACAACAAAGTGCACATGTAGACCTATTCCTGCAGCCAGCTCACTGTACCTTATTTTACTGCACAGTAAGTCTAAATTGCATTAAAAGCATGTGTAGATGCACCCACTATAGTGTAAATTCATTGCAGAGCAAAATCAATAGTAAATTTATCCAGTGTAAATGTCATCTGCCCACAGCCTTTGGCTAATATTTAAATCCTGCTTTTTTGTTGTTCTTGTTCGTTTGTTTTTGGTATCCTTGTTACTCTAAAGACTTCCTCTTCTTTGTCAGCTATTGTTATAGTATATTTCTACAGTTAATAAGCCAAATTGTCTTCACCAATGCTATCTTTAAAGTAAGGCAAGTACATGAAAGTACAGTTCTCTAAAACAGATGCACAAGAAAGTGTCTCAGAATATCCAATACTGGTGTGCTTATGCGATCAATCTGCAGAATTACATACATTTCAAATACTACTGACCTTTCACTGCACATTCTTGTTCATTTTGTTACAACATGAATCAGGCAATAACATACTTAAATTCTTTCAAATTGTTCCACTGCAGACAGCATAAGCTATATACAAATTATGCATCAAATGGATGTGTACCTTTAGCTATCTAAACAATATTCTATGGTCAAATATGCACAGCAATCCAAAACAAGTGCATGCTCCTTTATTTCATAATGTGGACAGAAAAAGTCCTTTGCAACTTGAATATATTCTTTCTGCAATTGCAGGAAGAGATGACTCATATTTCTTTCATCCTGGTGCACACACTGCTAAATAAAATGGTGTTAACATTTCTTCAATCCACTGCACAACAATTGATTCAAATCTTACATGTACTCTGGGTTGGTGAGCCACTCCTGACTCCAACTCAGAAACAAGATATGCCTTATACTACAGCATGGAATTCTTCTCTTCTTCTTGCTGTCAGTGTAAAACAGATTAAAACTGCAAACTTTTACTGGAGCCCCCAACAGAGGTGGGCAGTATCTTATTTTGGACCCCAGGATCCATATAGGCCCTGCCTCTTGCATTTCATTTAGATACATTTTTTAACAAACCTTTCTGATCATTGGTTTTTAGGCAGAATTTTTCATTTAAAATTGATCTACCTTAAAAAAATCATGTAAAAAGGGTTAAATAACACAACATGAAAGAAAAAATTAGGTGAGGTGTTTACAGTAGCCTTTAAAGGCTACTCAAAATATTGACTTTGAATAAAAAAGAATGGCTTTCCAAATAGTTCTTCAGGGATTTGCAACATTCTCTGTGTCCTGTACTTAATAAGATTGCAATCAAAGCATTGCAAACAGAGATTTTCTCCATACCTACTTCATTTTAATTCATCATCAAAATCCCAAGTCCAATTTTGAAAATGTATTCGTATCTTTCTGTAACATTAACGTGATAAAACTTGCTTGTACTTGCGTAATAAAAACATACAATATCACTTTCTTATGTTGTTTCAAAATACTTGTTCCATAAACTTCTTCTCAAATTCACACAGACTACTTTGGAAGTCATTCTAATTGCCAAGAATTATTAATAACGTTTTGCCAAAGTGGTGTGAAAAAGATCAGTGCAGATCATGGTGATTTATAATGTACCTGTCACTTGCAGTTAACATGAATACAAATGCGCTGTTCTCCCTCTCAGGCATCTGATTTTACCACAGATCTTGCCTAAACTCATTCCCAAAATATAGAAGAAACACATTTTTTTACATTTAAAAGGAGAAATATCATGTGTCCAGAAAGGAAATTCTGACTCATAGAATCATAGAATCAATGAGTTGGAAGGGACCTAGACAGATCATCGAGTCTGACCCCCTGCCATGGGCAGAAAGGAGCACTGGGGGTGGCAGGGGTCATAAGACCCCAGCCAGGTGCCTATTCAGTCTCTTCTTGAAGATTTCCAGGGAAGGTGAGAGCATCACCTCTCTGGGAAGCCTATTCCAGGCTCTGGCCACCCTTACAGTGAAGTAGCTCTTCCTAATATCTAACCTAAACCTATCCTCCCTCAGCTTGTGGCCATTGTTCCTGGTGAACAGACTTTCCCTGAGTCCCTGCTGCTGGCCCCTGATAAAGTTGTAGGCAGCCACAAGATCCCCCCTCAGTCTCCTCTTGCAGAGACTGAAGAGATTCAAGTCCCTCAGCCTCTTCTCATAGGGCTGGCCACGGAGGCCCCCAACCATATGAGTGG
>NW_017729022.1:78388722-78389510 GCF_001723915.1 Gavialis gangeticus
AGGCTCTTCCTTCCTCCCCTTCTTGAAAATAGGGACCACACTGGCCCTTTTCCAGTCCTCAGGGACTTGGCCCGAGCACCAGGAGTCCTCAAACAGCCATGCCAATGGCTCCACAATGACACCAGCCAGTTCCCTCAGCACCCACGGATGAAGGTCATCCAGGCCCACCAACTTGGATACATCTAAGCCCTCCAGGCAATCCTTAACTAGGTTTGAACTAACAGTCGGGGGACTCGCATCCTTCCTGGGCCTCTCTACGCAGTCACCCAAGAGCACCCCATTGTCAGCAGACAGGAACACGGAGGCAAAGAACTTGTTAAAGAGTTCTGCCTTCTCTCGTGCGTCCGTCACCAACTGCCCTGCTCTTCCCCGTAGGGGTCCAATGTTACCCCAAGACTTCTTTTTGCTACCTATATACTTGAAGGACTTTTTGTTATCCGGAATCCCAGAAGCTAATCTAAGCTCCAGTGCTACTTTAGCCTCCCTTACCAAATCCCTACAAGCTTGGGTCAGGGAGGTGTACTCCTCCTTTGTTCCCTTGTTTTGTGCCCCCTGTTTCCACCGCCAGTACGCTTTTGTCTTTGCCCTCAGGCCAGCCTGGATATCCGCACTCAGCCATGAAGGTTTCTTGGACCCTTTTCCCGCCTTCCTGAGCAGTGGAATTGCGTCCTGCTGCGCCCCAAGGATAGCCTCCTTGAGGAAGGACTACCTTTCCTGGACCCCCACACTAGCTACACCCTGGGCTCCGAGTGCTTCCCTGACTACTGCCCTGAGCACATCGAAGTTAC
>NW_017729022.1:78404899-78413576 GCF_001723915.1 Gavialis gangeticus
TGGATGAGGTCAGTGATCTTCCCTGTGATGTCCCCAGTCTTTGCTCCTGGGAGACAGTATGCTTCTCTCACATTGGGGCCTGCATGGTGGATGGGTCCCTCCATTCCTCTGATGAGGGAGTCCCCTATGACGATGACCCGACGTCTCTTCCTCTGGGTCACTGGATGATGCTCAGTTGGTATGGATGATGGATGCTGGACGAGGGCATGGCTTCCTCCATTCCTTCTTCCTCACGCCCAGTCTCCTCTAGTGCTGCCAGGGCCGCATACCTGTTCCCCAGTTGTACTGGGGTGACAGTTGATGCAGCTATGTGCCGCCTGCGATGCCGCCTGGCCCTGGAGGTTACCGTCCTCCATTCGCCTCCTGCAGACTCCTGGGTGGTGAGAGCCTGAGGGGACGGGCCCTGCAGAGAGAGAAAGTACCTGTCAATCTCGTCTTCCATGGCCCTGATCCCCTGCAGCCTGATCACTTCCACCTGGAGATCTCTCATCTGCCCCTCCAGCACTGCAATCCTGGCACAGGTGGGACAGGTGAGAGAAGCTCCCGCCTCCACTTCCCCCCCCCGGCCTCAGGGACCAAGCCAGGCACCCCCCCACAGGCAGGTGGCCCCACCTGCATGGAAGCCTCACTAGTCCCCGGGCCAGGAGGCAGCCGTGGGGCAGGAGCCCTGGCTGCACTCCACATGATAACTCCCATGCTGTCACCCCCACGCACTTACCTGGAGACAACTGCTGCTGCTGCCGCCATTGGCTCTTCCGCTGCCTGTGGCCTCTCTTGTGTGCCTCCCTGCACGAACCCGGTGCAAACTCCGGGGTGCCCCTAAAGAGCGCACCTGTTTGTGCTCCCTGTTTGCGCAGCTTGGGAGCGCGGCTCTCACCTGGTGCAGCTAAATAGGGTCAGGTGGGGAAAGAGTCCCCTGCCCGATCGCCACCACCTGGCCCCACTCGCTCCCTTCCCCCAGCTTACCTTCTCTTTGCCGCAGCTGTCTCTTAGCTGCCAATCACTGCTGCTCCTGCTGCTGCTGCTGCTGCTGCTGCTGTCACTGCCGCTGCTGCCTCAAGGGTCGGGGAATACCAAGGGCACCGTGTGACCCCTCTGGCGTCCTCAGCCAACTGCTCTGGCTAGCCTGATTAACTTGAGTTCAAATTTCCCAGGCCAATCAGCAGGGCCAATCAGACAATCAGCTGAGCCAGTCAATCAGCCAGGCCAATCAATGATCTGTGTCAGCTGTGTCAGCCTGCAGCCACGCCCCCTGTGGGAACCCCGCTTGTCGGCTGGAACTTCATCCCACCAGGGGATCCCTGGTAAATCCACTACTGGGCCTCCAAGCTCCTAGCCCTCTCCCTCCCCAGTGCAAACTCTGGCGTGCCCCTAAAGAGTGTGCCTGTTTGTGCTCCCTGTTTGTGCGGCTCGGAAGCGCAGCTCCTGCCTGGTGTGGCTAAATAGGGTCAGGCAGGGAAAGAGTCCCCTGCCCGATCACCAACACCTGGCCCTTCTCACTCCCTTCCCCAAGCTTACCTTCTTGTTGCCGCAGTTGTTTCTTAGCTGCCAATTGCTGCTGCTGCTGACACTCCCTCAAGGGCCGGGGGATACCAGGGGCACCGTGTGCTCCCTCCGGCATCCTCAGCCGACTGCTCTGGCCAGCGTTCTCATTGCCGCAGCTGTCTCTGCAAATATCTACCAATACTGCAATGCAAATATCTACCTTTGTGCAACCACTAACACACCATCCATAATACAATTTGATATCATTAAAAAAACCCCAAATACAAGTAATAAGGTCCTAAGAAAAGAAAAATTTGGCATTTTTTGCTTTTAGTGTTTCTCTAATATATCTTTATTTCCAAGCTCAGCCACCATTCTAGGCCTTTTATAAACACCAGAGCCAGATAAAACTTAAAATATATAAGTACTGTAATTTTAATGAAAAACAGGGGAATACAGGAAACCCTAACTATTCGCGGGTTCGACATTTGTGATTTCAAATATTCACGAATGCTGAACCTGCATCTTAAATACACTTACAGGAGTTCCCATCCATGTTTGTTGCTACCAGGCTCCCTCCACTGCCGCCGCTGGGCTTCCACCATCACCAGTGCAGCCATGTTCCCCCCACCCCAAGTCCCAGGGTCACTGGGCACTGATGTTCATGAACGCCATGCCATATTTGCAGATTTTGCCATTCATGGGGATCTCAATGTATCCCCCATGAATGGCAAGGGTCACCTGTAAACTAAAAGCAATTGCACCTTTTTAAACTATTATTTTTCCAGCTAGCACTAATAAATACATGCCATGACACACAAGAACCTATAGGCCTGAATTCAGTTCTTAGCTCTTATACAAACATCTGGCAAAAGTCTGCGTCTTTCTGTACCTCACACTTAACATGCCAGGCAGGGGTCTTCCAAAACATATCATAATATCCCATGTGAGCTCCATCCCTAACCAGAAATTGTATGGCTACATTGGTGGAGCACCATAGGCAGGCTTCTTAGCACTGATTCTTAGTGGTATGCTAATTAGCTCATACTGCACTCCACAAATGCAACTGCACTGCTTCTAGTTTAGGAGGCAACTTATGCATGGAGCAATATGATGTGCTAAAGGGCCATACTTCCTGGCAAGGTAAGTTCACAATGTAGAGATGTCTCCTGGTAACTCTGAACACTGCTACAACTGCAGCCTCTCAGTTTGCTTGACGGAGACAGCAAATATCCCTGGTTCCTTATACTGAAACTGTTCTTATACAATAGTTGAACCTGTTGTACCACTACTTTCCTTTCTCACATGCTGTTACCATCAAAGTACCTTCTGAGAGTCTTCCAGTTTCTTTTCCCTGCTAATTGACTTTGATTCTGGGAAGTTGCTTCATGTGGAAAGAGTTTATGAGGCATATGTTACACAAAAGGATGGGGAAGAATAGTCTGGAAATGCCAAAGGTGTCTTAGGTGGGGAAGAAAATCTTAGGAGTGGATTTTAGCCTATCTATTAGGATTGTATATGTCTAAGATCAATGCTACTTCACTTTGCTCAAGTTCCTAAAACACATTAACATGTTTACTTTTGTAACATGCCTTCAGCTAGGCTGTGCTGTCTGCTCCAGCAGAGATGGGTTGAGAGTGGGGAGGCAGGGACTGCACCTCTCTGGGCAAACCCTGGCTGGGTTCTGAGGCCAGGGAGGGGAGTGTTAAATACCCCTTCCCCAACTCAAATTTACTGCTAGCTGTGACTGTATACTAAAAATCCAAGAGGTACCTGGAAGCAGCCTCTGCCTGTGCCTGGAAACAGGAAGAGTCCTGCTGTGAGTCTGGATTGCAAATCCCAGAAACCTCAGGGGCAGCAGGAAGAGGAAGGGAACACACAGCCCATGCTTCCTATGTGCCAGACAGCTGTGCTCTAGTGCTCCCTAGCTTCTGGCCTAAGCCACTTCAGGCATGTGGCTGCATTTCCTGAATCAAAAGTAAATGTGTGTCCAGTTGGTTCTCAGTTTAATCTCTGCATTTTAGACCAACCTGCAAAGACTGAATTGATTAAGCCTCAGGCTTTTTGACTGTCTGTACTTAACCTAAATCACAAAAAGCATAAGGAGGAGGGAGGCTAACCCCCTTCTGTGTTCACAGATTTTCAAAGACCTTACTTTGAAATAGATTTCCCCTTAAACATCTAAGTAACATTTAAACATCTAATAGGTGGAACAGAATCTAGCTATGACTGTGTGGAAGTTTAGATGAAGCAATAGCATCTATGGAGGAAAAGCTATCTGCAACCCCTGAGTACATCACCCTGGTATCTTAAAAGTGGAAAAGGGAAGTAAAAAAATCCACTTATGCATGTTATCAAGTTACAGGACACCACTGATGAAGCAAGGCAAGGCTTCAAATGTTCTAATTACTCCCCAATTTTACAGCCTCCCCCAACTTTTATACACCTTCTCTGCCACCTGTGATATAATGTGTTTGGTATGACCATCCTTTGACTTCCCTCCCTACTTACAGGTCAAGCACTAATCCCCCACACACAGAGATCAGAGCTATGGCAAAGCTCTAGAATATAGAATGCTGAAATGTGTTATTTTTTGTTACATATGTGCACTAGAAACTACCATGGGGGCATAATTTGCTATCAAAATCTAAGGGCATAGTAGTTTAGGGACTCCTACTCCACCCTCACTGCAAATGGGACTCTCTACTTCCACAAAGTAAGCAGCATTTTTTACTAAAAAAAAGAAAGAACTCCAAAAACTCATTCTCTGACCAGACCTTTTTTGGTTTTAATGAGCATACCTTCCTTAAATTAATAGAGTTATGCCTATTTACACCAGCTGAGAACCTAGTCCTGCATATTCAAAATAGATGTTAGATGTTACCATCATTCTGAAATATGATATGATATACCAGACAATTGAATCGGGCACAATTCAGCCCTGCCTTGCACAACCTGTAATACAAGATGAGCACAAAGTGCATTCTAAATAGGAATGGTAGTTTTTCATATTGGTTTGATATTAGTGTTAAAGATGACACAAGGTGCAGAGCAATTGTGACTCAAGGCCACAGACTTTTTAGTTAACTTTGAAATACTGTTAATATTCAAGTGGAGAGATATCAATTCCCTACCCATTTTTCAGTTATTTTCCAAAACCTCATATTTCTTGTTTTATCTAAATCTCCAACTTAGCTTCCTGATAATTTTTATTTGTCATACCATTCTGGTTAAGTAAAAGCATCATGTTTTCTACAGTACATCAGAGAGAAGGTACTCTTAGACTCTCGGGTTATATATTTTAGAATCTCAATTTAAATGCAGATTTTTAAGTCCCCTGTTAAGAGTCCATAAGGGATGTCTCTCACTTGGTTAAAATAGCAATAGCAAAAATATTTCAGACTTAACATTCCTCTTTTACTGAGTGAGCCTGGTTAATAGTGAGTCCCAAAGAAGATGAGGTTTAATAGAAGAACTCTTTCCAGGAATTTTCAGGCATTCAATAAGTCTCAAAGACAGACTATTTCCATGTAGCAGAATTCCAATGCAGTTGTACAGAAAAGACTGACTGTATTTCATCGGGTGTATGAATGAAATGTCTCCCTTTATCCTCTGAATTACTACTGATCAGTACAGTAATCCCAAACCAACAGCAGCTACAACTGGGTAAAGTTTGCCACACTGATCCAAATGCTAAGTGACATAGAGCTGCATAACTGCAATTTATGACACTCACGCACAGTTTGGATTCTTTATCCACTTGTGGTGGGATAGGATTAACTTATGTTAGAACCAAGATGGAATAGAGAACTCCTGCCTTTTAGCTCAAAAGCCTCATGTTTAGGGTACTTGCCCAGGGAGCAGGAGTTCCCAGCTCTAGGGCCCTATCATCCAAAGAGAGCCTGAACCTATACAAGTGCTCTACTCATCAGGCCATGAGGTAGGAGTTACTTAGTCCCCTCTCCAGCCCTCCTCCTGAAGCTGGCTCACTGTATCTTCTCCTTTCCCTGAAGTGATCCACTTCATTGAGCCAACCTTCATCTGCCTTTTTGCCTCCGACTCACCCTATACATCTTTGTTTCCTGGCTACCCAGTGGAGCAGCTGCTTGGCTTGTGGCCTGCTAGTTAGAGCACTTTGCTGGGAAACAGGAGACAAATATCCAAGCCTTCTCAGGGTAAAGGGGGCCTAGAAGCCAGGTTTGCCAGTCCCTGAACAAAGACCTGCCTAAACATTAAAACACTAATATACTTGGTTAACTTCAGGTATGTTAACTCCATTCCATACAGTAACTGGAATTATTTCAAAGGGTCTTCTCATATATGTAGCTGCATGGTGGTTGCAGGGAATGTAAGATGTTTTGATACAGATTCAAAGGCAAGACTTTGAAACCTGCTTTGAACTTGTTCCAAAGACTTCTCCCAGTTGACCCATCCATAAATGGGCATTTGGTCAATCAGGCTTGAGAGTCAAAAGACATGATGCTAGTCACATGATTCCTTTGTATGCCATTAGCTATACAAATTTGCCTCAGGCAGGTGGGTCATTTGGCTGTGATTTTTGATTCCCATATATAAAATTAAACGTGTTAAAGTATTTGTAGTTTCTCAGTCTCTGATTTGGAATACCCTGAGAGGAGGGGGGAAACACTTTCTAAAGGAAACTAGAGTTGTGCACATTACAGCTTTCAAATATGGCAAGAACATCAAGGCTAGGAATGTATTTCTATTAATTTTTGTTTAACTGTTACATTATTTTTCAAAAGAACCTTGCAATTAAAACAGTCTCTCAAGTCAGTGGATTGATCTGAATTAGGCAACCAAGAACATTAGGAAGTCAAGCAAATGTGGGTACCTTGTTTTTATTTTTTTTGGAAGGGGAAACACAAAACCTAGCAGCAGCCTGCAAGTTCACCTTTCTATACAGAAGGTGTATAGTAGGGTTTCTAAAATGTTATCTAAGGCCAATAAAAACCAATTAACCTCTTTCCTCAAACCTGTCTTAGACTGGTGTAGGATTGCCTCTACTGCTGAGCTGAAATTGTGGCTGCTATAACTTTCCACCCTTTGGCTGCAGCCAGTGAAGAAATGGGTGCATCTGAGTTTCTAAACCATTATTATCCATATTATAGGAACATCTTAGAGTATCAGTCATAGACCGGGACCCCACTGTGCTAGACACTGCATAAGCACAGAACAAAAAATGGATCCTGCCTCACAGATATAAGTATAAGACAAGAGACAACAGATGGGCATGGAAATATGCGGGAGCATAAGAAAATAATGAGATAGCATTAATCAAAATAATAGGCAATAGTCATAACACAACAAAAGCCTAACCACTGTCAAATTTTCTGTGGGCATTACAGCAAAGGAGGGTTTTAATGAGGGAAAGGAAAGAAGATAATGAGATAGGTTTGTGGATTTTTATGGGAGCTGCTTCTGAGCATGCTTTTTGACTCTGATAACCCTTGTCATTTATTTCACTTGTTCAGTAGATCTCTCTTGATCTTTTTGAACTAATGGCATTCAAAACCCTTCCACTTTAAAAAGAATATAAAATCCATAGAGTAACAATCTCCACCCTGAGCATGACTCTAGATAACTCCATAGTATTACTGTGACTATTACAGGTTGCTCAAAAGTCTCACTAACTTTAGTAAGAGAAGGATCAGAGCTTCCTCACTTTTTTCAAGCTATCATCCCTGTCTTTAACACTGTAAATAAACTCTCTTTATGCTGCCATCTGTTTGGACAAATCTGACAATCTTGAGCAGTTAGCAAATACAATTAACCTTTCTATCAGATGTCTGTTGTTTTGTTTTCATTTTTTATCCTTGCAGGTAAAATTAATAAATAATATTGTCCATGATCAAAGATGTGTAAAACATCCCTGGCATCAATATACTGTCTCAAGTAGCTGTAGAAAGAGTGAAGACCAATCAGAAAGTTCCCTGCTGTACAGCAAATCAGTTCAGACATTATCCTTGTGCAGT
Source organism: Gavialis gangeticus (assembly GCF_001723915.1). Taxonomy (NCBI): domain Eukaryota; kingdom Metazoa; phylum Chordata; order Crocodylia; family Gavialidae; genus Gavialis; species Gavialis gangeticus. The sequence goes on from NW_017729022.1 coordinate 78,412,378, forward strand.
GGATGGTACAAAGTTGTGGTTTGCTAAGCACCTTGACCCCATTCTGAATGATAGCTGTCAATTCATCCCAGGATATCTGAAGTCTACCAGCCTAACAGTGGGTGTGTCTACATGTGCATTAGATCTGAAAGAAGTTGACTCATGAGGAAACTACTTGTGAGTAAATGCTCCCAGGCAGGTGTCCACATGTACAGGGAAGTGGGAGCAGATTTGCTGCTAATGGCATCAAACGGCTTTGTTTCCTGGGGTCCTGCAATGGGCCCTTGCTACCACCAGGGGAAGCTCTAGGCTCCCCCTGGGTGCTAGCTCAGGGACTGGAAGGCAGCACTGGGCCAGGAGACAACTGTCTCCTGGCCAGAGCTGGAACATTGCATCCTGACCCTGCAGGGCTGCCAGCTGCTGGGGTGGGAACAATGACCCCCTGCCCCAGCAGCAGGGAGTTTCTGTCCCCAGCTTCTCAACTGGGGGAAGGGGGTTTGGAAAAAACTGCAGGGGAGGGACAGGTCCCAGTCCCCTGCCCTGATCTGCCGGTGGAGCAGCTAGCAACTAGCTCACTGCTAGCTGCCCCAACAGTGGATCATGGCAGAGGGCTGGGACCTACCCCACCCCTGCATCTCTCTCCAAGCCCCATGCCTCAATCACCCAATTGGGGCATGGGGCTGGGACCTGCCCCTGACCACAACAGTTCCCAGCCCCTCCTCCATGATCACAGGGCAGGGGCTGGGGAGCCCATTCCCCACTTACTTCCATGATCATGGATCTGGCTGGAGAACAGGCTGGGGAACCTGTTCCTTGCTCAGCTTCATGATTATATGTTTGTGTGTGCAAGTTCCATATGTGTGTGTGCAAGTTCCCAGGAGAGGGGCTAGCAGTTGAGTTCAGCCCTGTGTGAGGCATAAGACCAGTACTGCACAGTGTAGGGCTGCCTGTGCACTGACTGGAGTGAGAGTAGTTAAGCCTGATGGCTCAAGGAAGCTGCTCAAGCAGGGAGTTCCCCAGCCTGTAGATATGGTGCTGGTTCTTCCTCCCCAGGTGTATCACCTTGCACTTGTCAGTGTTGAATCCCATCCTATTCTCGTCCGCCCACCCCTGTAACCTGTCTAGGTCCGATTGTAGCCTGTTGCTTCCTTCTAGTGTGCCCACGTCCCCCCACATCTTAGTGTCATCAGCAAATTTGAACAGGGTGCTTTTTACCCGCT
>NW_017729022.1:78414819-78425149 GCF_001723915.1 Gavialis gangeticus
ACCTATAGCTCCCCAGGTCCTCCTTCCTCCCTTCTTTGAAGATGGGAACCACATTGACCCTCTTCCAGTCCTCTGGCACCACACTAGACCACCACGAGTGCTCGTAAAGCCGTGCCAGATGTCCCGCAATGACCTCAGATAATTCCCTCAGCACTCCGGGGTGGAGATCGTCCAGACCAGGTGATTTGAATACATCCAGTCCCTCCAGAAGTTCCCTGACTAGATCCTCCCTGACCCTTGGCCTAGGTGCGCCTCCCCTGGGGCCTGAGAGGGGCCCATTGGAGGGGCTGATCTGGTCCCTGCTCAGGAAAATGGAGGCAAAGAAGTCATTAAATAGGTTAGCTTTGTCATCTGGTGTGACAACCAAATTTCCTAGCGTGTCTTGCAGGAGCTCCACGTTACCCGGTACCTTCTTTTTGCCCCCTATGTATTTAAAAAAGGACTTCTTGTTGTCCTTGATATGGGAAGCTAGTCCCAGTTCCATCTCCACCTTGGCCTTCCTGACTGCCCCCCTGCATACCCGAGCAACTACAGTATAATCCTCTCTGGTGATGGCCCCTCCCTTCCATTGGGTGTACACCACCCTTTTAGCTAGAAGACATTCCCAGATGCTTTTGGTGAGCCATGAGGGCTTTTGTGCCCTCCTGCTCCCTTTGATCCATGTTGGGATTACCTCCCTTTGGGCTTGGAGGATTGTCTCCTTAAGGAGCAACCACTCTTCTTGGACACCTGGCTCCCCTCCCCTCCGGTACCTCAGTGCTTCCCTGACTATTCTCCTTAGCTCATTGAAGTCCGCCCTCCTGAAATCTAGGGCTGCTGCCTTGCTGCAGGCCTTTGCCACCTTGCACTGGATGGTGAATTCCAGCAGGCGATGATCGCTGTCACCCAGGTGGTCGAGCACCCGCAACCCCCTCACCAGGTCATCACCCATGGCCAGCACCAGGTCCAACAAGATGTCTCCCCTGGTGGGGCTGTGCACCTCTTGGGTTAGAAGGAGGTCCTGCATTTGGGCTAGGAACCTACGTGAGCGGTCAGACGTGGCTGACTGCTCTTCCCAGCAGGTGTCTGGAAAGTTCAGGTCACCCATGATGACCACGTCCTTTGACCTAACTATCTCCGTGAGCTGACTGGAGAATTCCTGGTCTAGCTCTTCCCCTTGTTTGGGTGGTCTGTAGTGGATCCCCACCGTTAAGTCTCTTTCCCCTCAACTGCCTTGTATTCCAACCCAGAGCACTTCCATGTGCCCCTCTTCTGACTCTGTGCTACCTGATGAGGATCTGTATTCCTCGTTAATGTAGACCGCCACACCCTCGCCTTTGCTCCCTATCCTGTCCCTCCTGTACAGCCTATAGCCCTTGATATTCACTGCCCAGTCATGCGTTGGGTCCCACCACATTTCAGTGAGCCCCACTATGTCTGGGTTGGTGTCAGCTAGCAGGAGGGTAAATTCCTCCTGCTAGTTTCCCATACTACAAGCGTTTGTGTAGAGGCATTTGAGGCCTCCTGTGGATGTGTGCACTGGCCCCCTAATCGCAGCATTGCCCTGGCCCCTGTTGCTTACCTGTGTTTATGTTCCACTCGTCAGACTAGGCTGGGCTGTGCTTGTGAGTGCTGCTTGGTTTAGTGGTCCAAGGCTTCCTCCTCCCTCGTCTTCCCCTTTCCGCGACGAGCCTAGTTTAAAGCCTGCTGGAGGAGATCAGCCAACTTAGAAGAGAACACACGCTTACCTTTAGGGAAAAGGTGGAGCCCATCCCACCCGAGCATGTCTCTATGCACCAAGAAACTGAACTTGGCTCTGTGCTAGTTAGCCTGACCCCTTTGGGTGCTGGGCCACATGGCTTGGCCCCAATCTGGGTCCCAAGTGTGACAAAATGAGTGCAGCACTTGATTTGCAAGCTGCTTATTGGATGAAGGTCCCTTGTTTCTGGGCTTGGCCACAAATGCCTCTGCTACACCCAGTGGTCTTGTCCCCTGCTTGGGACCATGGGCCTTCTGGCCACTGGGCAGCTTAATAGGCTTTCAGAGTCCTCGCCTGGAGTCCCCAAGGGCCCCTGGTCCCTCAGCCCCAGGAGTAAAGCATGTGACTGCTCTCTGGCCTCAGGGGCAATGAAAAAGCAGATAGAAAAAATAAACCAAGGTGTCAGGGAGGCACTGTTCCTCCACCCTACTCATGTGCGCTGCATGCAATGCAGTGGTCCATCCCCTGGCATCCTTCCTAGCTCTGGTGCCAAGTGCTGCTCTGTTAATGGGTGGGCCCCTCTTCAGGACTCTGTTCTGGGTCCCAGTGTGGAGGCGATTCTGGCCGCACTGGCAGGAGCACGCAATCGCCTCCCAGCTGTTGCTCCCTAGCATCCTCCCTGCAGCTGCCTTTTACTGAAGTCAGCCAGCATGTCTTAATGACATCAGCACCCCATGCCAGCTCAAGTTCCACAGGCAAGTGACTGATGAACTGCACAGATGGTTCACCCAGCTGCTGCTGGTTCCTGGCTGCCGTGCCTGCAGTGTGTAAGTATTCCCCTGTTATGGGGTGTGGAAAAGACTTACCTCAGCCAGACAAGGAGAGGAGCTGGTGGGACGCCATGCCAGAACTGAAGCACAGAGAAAGTAAAACTGTGGTGGATGGGAATGCTGCAGAGAAGAAAAAACTGCTGAGTCAGGAGGAGCCGGGACCAGATCCCATGTTGGCGTGGGCATACTTTATAGCAGCGTTCTGGGGGAATTCACTGCTCAGACCCCTGAATGTAGATAAAAAGCCTGGCAGGAAATCAGCCAGGAGGACCGGAAGTGAGGTCCCCGATTGGCCCAGAGGTGCCAGATCCTGAACACAGTCCCAGTGCAGGGATATGGTGGTTGCCCCAGGAAGGGGCTTTCTTGAATAATCAGAGCCAGAGACGGCTCCATAACTTACCTGAGGAGATGCCATGGACATCGGATATCCATGGCACAGACAGGATCCTGGCAGGACCAAATAAGGCAAGGACCAATGAACAACTGACCCATGGCAAGTATAAAAATTGAATCAGGAGTGGGATGCTTAGGGACAGGACAGTCTGAGATCAGCAAGACATTGAAATAAGGCTGTCCCCAACGGGTCTTCTCGTGTCGCTCCTGGGAGCTCTGCCCTCCTGGTTGGTGGCTACTCCCTGTCCGGACCTGTTTGTAACCGTGGGTGTTCGTCCTCCCCTGTTGCCAACCCCGCTCTTGCCTGCCACGACTTGTTGTTCCATCAGTGGGGCGGGGCTAGTTCACGGGTCCCTTGGTGGCCCAGGCTTGGCCCACCGGTTGCACACGGGCCTCCACCACCCCTACACCCCGGCCTCACGCCACCTATGGGCTCCACTTCCCTGTGCCTGCTCCTTGTTGCTTCTGCAGGCTTCTAACACAGCTTTCGTCCTCGATCCCCACAATCTGTGGGATACTCCTACCCTAATGTTGACCACTTCACACCAGCCTGCACCGGTGCCTCAGCCGCAACCTCTATAGACCTCACACCACAAGCCCCTCACCCTGTGCAACACTCCCCCACTTGGAGGTTCTGACGTCCTAACTACCTCGCTGACCCTCCACCAGATCCCTATTAGCATGAAGGGGGGGGAAGAAACTCCCCTTAGTTGCTCTCTAGCTGCCCCGCTCGTGTTCCTTAACTGATGTCCGCTGGTCTTGGCAGCGATCCTGCCCTGATCTCCCTCCAGCCAGGTGGTCCTTGGTCTTTCGCCCCTCTTTGGCGTAGCCTGCACCCACCGTCTCGGCACTTACTTCAGGGTCCTCTGAATCCTCCTGGGTTGTCCCGATCTTCCGTCGCTCACCTGATCCGTCGCTTCTGGGTTGACCCGCTGGCATCCCCGGTGTCGGGTTTCCCTTCTGGGTCACTGCTCCCTCCAGCACGCCAGCTCTGCGTTGCCTGTCCCGTGGATCCTGCGCCGTCGCTGGCCCTAACAGCAGTTTGATCCCTGGGCTATCCGCCACCTCTGGAGCAGCGGCCGCCATTTTTAAATCCCCCGGCCAGCATCTGATGCTGCCGTCAGCTGCTGGCCGCAGCTGTACGAAGAGGCGGCTAATGAGCCGCGCCGGTTCTCCCTCCAGCTCTGCATCTCTCCTGTCCTGGGCTTCAGGTAAGTGTCCCTTGTTACCTCGGCCCCCGGGACAAAGGCAAAGTGCAGTAGGGAATAATTGGGTCAAATAACATCCCGGACCCACCACCATAAATTCAAAGGGCCAAGATGCCAAAGTGAACATAATACCAACACTGGTGGCCCAGGAAATAACATCTTTGGTTGGCGTTAGGCAGGGTGTAGGGGAGGTGGAGCCACAAGCAGGAAGGACAACAGGGACAACTGAAGGAAGGTACCAGGAGGCATGGGATAAACCATCTTCCTCCCCATTAAAAATAATTTTCCACCAAAGACATGACAGGAGAGACCCCCTGGGATACCAATCAAAGTCCAACCCATTAACAAGCTCATTTCTTCCCTAAAGCAACAGTGAAGCCAGAAAAGGCCACACAGACTTGACGCACAGGTGAAAGTCACCGGAGATTACACGGGGCTTTTGGGGTTGGTTCCCTGGGCCAGTGGGGTTTCCCGGCCACAATTCTGGCCCCAAGAAGGGGTCTCCATCCCTTTTCTTTCATTGCCCTGTGACATAGTCAGACAAAATGTTCTTATTTATATTTTCTCATCTCCTCTTCCAAAATATTCTTTATTATTTTGTACCTTTTTTCATTAAGAAATGCAACAGCATTTATAACTAGTGATTTATTTCTCCTGTACAAATGTTTATTATTATTATTGTATTGCTAGGTTTACTACAGATATTCTTACCTGTAAAAACTAGTTCATTTTTCATATTTCCTTTCAACTTCCTGTCTGTAGCTATATAGCAAGGGCATTCTCTTTAGGAGAAAATTTTGCTACTCAGTCACATGTCGCCTCCTGACACAAAACTAGAAAATAACAGGTTTTTGGCTTCTTTTCATTCCTAACCTTTATTTAACCCTAATTTCCCCCCTTTCAAGTGTTACCTAGTTCAGCCTGAATACTCTGGTGCATGATGAAAACATGCTATGAAATGAATGGTTTATATTACTCGGGACTACGAGAGATGTCTCAAGCTACTGAGTCTGGTCCTCTGTATTAGTATCACATAATCCTTTCCTTTCTTGATATTTGGACAATGTGGGCTAGTTCTTAATGAGTACTGAGAGGAATCATTTTTTACTGATGTCAGTAGGAGTATGAAGTGCCCACCATACTCATCAAATCTCAAGATTTGGCCCCTATATCTTTTGGAGTTAGCTTCTACAAGGTCCCAAAGCAAGCGACAAGCCAGAAAAAATATATATTTGTATCCTCCTGGATTCTGTGTTTGGGAAAAGATTTTGGTAATTTGTGCTTTACGATATCAACCTGTTTTATAGCTTTTCCTGTGATTTTTCATTCCTACTACCTTCAATCTTTTTTTTTTTTACCTACTCTCCTCTCCATTTTTCTTGACTTCCTCTGAAACATGTAATGATATTTAAATTGAAATCCCTAGGTACAATGGATTTGGTTGATTAGAAATGGAGTCTTCATGATGCAGTACCTTAATCTTCTTTGAAAACAGCACCTGGGGCTCCATGCAGCTATAACATTGCAAAAACAAAGGCGGGTGGGGGGAGTTGGAAAAGGGGGGTTAAGCACACTGCAGAGAATTACTTTACAGTACAACATGTTACATTTAAATAGGAAAGTACAAATGTATCAATTTAACAAATAAGGGAAGAGGTTCTTTTTTCATTCTCTTTCTAAATTTACTTTTTTTTTCTTGGTGAATTCCTTTGATAGTTTTCTAGTGTTGTTTTGATGATGATGATGATGTTAAACTATTTTGAGTATATATTACATATAAGATTCCAAGTCCTACATAAACCATTCTAAATCATGAAAAACTTTATGGAAATCTATAGACTTGCACTTGTGTAAAACAGGTGAATGATCGGAATTGAACACCTACCACATAAAAAGAGGATTAACTGAAGCTCCAGACTGTGCTATAGCTTGTTGCTCTTTCTTTGTCTTGCTTATTAAGTTTACAAAACTTATGGGTACAAAAATCTCTTGTGCTATGATTTCAGTATGTTGCCAAACATAATAACAGTGATACATCATATATTATTGCACATAAGGATTTATATTGCTTGTACCTTTTTCCTGAACCTTACAACTGATCAACAAGAACCTGTTGTAGGGTCCACTCAGAGCTATGGGAAGGAGAAAAAAAGAGGGCTTTAATCCATGTACAAGCTAAAAAGAAGCCCATTCACTGAGCCTAGATGATTCTCTCTGTATTTTCACTATCTAACAATGTATCAGAGTGATAAGAGAATTTATGATGACTGACTTCTTATGTGCCAAGTCCTTTTTCCAGTGACTGGCCTGCAAACTATTTTGCATACAAGGATACCTGTTCTTCAATGAATTCAGTGTGATTCTGTGCAATGTTAAGAATATGCCCACTATGTTATTCATAGATACATAGATTGTAAGGCTGGAAGGGACCTTAGAAGATAATTGGGTCCAGCCCCCTGCGCCAGGCAGAAAAGACAACTGGGGTCAGGTGACCCCAGCAAGGTCACTGTTCAGTCTCCTCTTGAAGATTTCCAGGGTAGGTGATTGGACCACTTCTGGAGGGAGCTTATTCCACAGTCTGGACACTCTAATTGTTAAAAAGTTTTTCCTAATGTTGAGCCTGAAATGGTCTTCCAGGAATTTGTGGCCATTACTCCTGGTTTTCTCCAAGGGTGCCCTGGTGAACAGTTGGTCACCGAGCCCTTGATATATTCCCCTGATGTAGTGGTAAGCTACTACCAAGTCTCCTCTCACCCTTATCTTTTTCAGGCTGAAGAGTCCCAGGTACCTCAGCCTTTCCTCGTATGGCTTGCCATGCATGTCTCTCATCATACGGGTGATCTTTCTCTGGACTCTCTCAAGCTTTACCATGTCCTTGTTAAAGTGTGGCACCAAGAACTGGATTCAGTACTCCAGTTGCATCCAGACCAATGCTGAGTACAGCAGAAGAATCACTTCCTTGGTTTTGCTGGAAATGCATTGATTGATACATGCCAGAGTATTATACAGCATTCTCCCTGCTGGCTACAGCATTGCACTATGGGCTCATATTCATACTTTGATCTATTATTACCTCCAGGTCCCTTTTGTTCATGGTGCTGGTCAGTTGAGCGCCACCAAGCCTGTATGTTTATAGGGGGTTGTTTGTCCCCAGATGGAGCACTTTACATTTCTCAATGTTGAACTTCATCTGGTTCCAACCTCCCCAGCTTGCTAGTCTGTCTAGATCCACCTGTATCTGTAGCCTATCTTCAAGCATGACCATGCTTCCCCGTAGCTTGGTGTCAACTCTTCTGATTGTTAATGTGAGTCGCACAATACTTGATACTTCTGTACTGCTCACAAATTAATATATATGTGTGTTGGGTAATTTTGGTGGTGAATATGATTTTTTTATTGTTTCATTTAAGAATTAGCTGACATGCTAGGGGTATTTCCTTTTGCCCTATTCTTTTTAAGTACTGGAGTTCTGCTGCAGAGGTCAAAACTGGACACAAGTCCAATGACCAACACCTGGTCTCAGCAAAATTTGGCATTCTCCACAAAGTTGCAGCAGCAGCTCTGGCCAGGCCCCAGAACCCAGGCCAGAGCTGCCACTGGTACTGCTGCTACCAGTCCAGACTGGGGACAGATCAAGCAGGCTGGAATAGGGCTGGAGCCATGCTGGATCTGAAGGGTAAGTGACGGTGGATCTGGTATGGGAAGGACAGAAGCTATGGGTGGTAAAGGGGAGAGAGCAGGGGGTAGTCAATCTAGAAGATGTTCCCTATAAATATTTCATCTCTCTATATATTATAAAATCAGGAATAGCCAGTGTGACTGGAAGGGTGCTTTGTTTGTTTGTTTATTTATTTTAAACAGTATATTCTGGAGTGTTAAACAACAGATGGCAAACGTCCAACAATATTTTTTATATTTTAAAACATTAATGGTAGAATGTTTTTAACTAGCCACAAAGTTGACAAGAAAGTGCACAGATTTTCAGCCCTTCGCTGCAGGAGTCAGAAATAATCATCTGTGTAATTAGAGTTGATCCAAATTTCATTCAATGCCCTTGGAAGTCAGTGGAAAAATTCTTATTGGTCCCACATGTTTTGGAACAGACCTTGTGTTGGAAAATAACCTGCTGAGAAATTTGACATTTAAGATGAGGAGTTGAAACTGCTGAAAAGATCAGGGACCTGGAACATACAGTTTCGTCTGCATTTACAAATATCTTTAAAACTTTTCCTCTTCAGCAAGTAAAGGAAAAGAAGAATAGATTTGTAGGTATTGGGCAAGTTTATTGCTTTACTTTTAAGGGAATTCTTTTCAACAACAGCAATCAAATAATAATCTGAGTAGATGCATCTACACAAGATGTGTTACTGCATATTAGACTAATCTAATGCATAGTAAAGTGTCACTGTCTACACATGCACAGCAATTACTGTGCAGCGTATTAGTCTAATGCACTATTTTCTAGTACCTGTAGATACAGGCACTATAAAGACGCTGAATTAACTAATGCATCATACTACATGTGTAGATTCTGACCAGGACCAAATGCCTGCCAGCCACATGGAGATCAGAACATGTCCCAATCTCCACATGGCTGGGAGAGCTGTGTTAGCTGCCAGGCAGCTGTTGACCTACCTCATGGAGATCAGGACCTGTCAATGGGGCAGGGAGGCAGCTGCCCAGCATCCAGGAGAGCTCTCCCAGCCACACAGAGATTGGAATAGGTAGGCAGCTGCCTGGCAGCCAGAGCAGCTGCTCCCCAACTTGGGGCTAGCTCAATCTCCCCTTGAGCGGACCTGCCCACTGGAGCAGGACAGCTCCCCTCCCATGCCCCACTGCCACCTTCAGGAGCTTGGGGCTAGGACTCCTTACCCCTGCCACCCTAGGGCTGGTACCTGGGGGAACCTGGAGCTCCCCCTGGCTGCTGCAGGGGAGAAGAGCAGGGAAGGAGTAGCCTTGGAGTGGGCTGCTTCTGTCAGCCTCAATTTGCTCCAAACAGGGGCACATATGTAGATGTGCACTGGGGAGCGCTTTAATGAGCCTGAATTTTCTGTGCAGAAAATTCAGGCATATTAATTGCACATGTAGACATGCCCAGTTACTATAATGTAACTCTGGAATAACTGCTCTTGGGCCTGCATGTTTGAGATCAGATTCTGAGTATTCATGATTAGAATTTAATGAAAAATTTTACTGCATTGAGAGAAGGCACCTTAAAACTGAATGTACCAGATGCTGTGCAAAAAAATGGAGTTAAGCAGGATTCAAACCTCCCCTTAACCATCTAAATCTCCATGGTTTTCATGTATTTTGAAATCCCCTAAATGAGCATTTCAATTAAATCAATGGGCTAAACTAAGCAAGGAATGTACTTACCTCTAAGGGTCCTATTACACACTGTACTTTGAGATGCTCAAATGCTGATTTGTATTAGTGTTAGCTCAAATTGGGAGCAGTCACACCGTAAAGCTAAAAACCTTCTCTGACTGTTCCCCACCTGCACAGCTATGACCTGCCACTAGAGGGCTGGCAAGCAGGGGTCTGACTAGGAACTACAGCTGTGAGTTCCCACTACAGGGCTGGTGAGTCAGGACAAGCATCTATCCCTGCTCTAGGTCAGGGGGTGTGAAAGACAGGTTTGGGGTGTGGCAGAAACATGAAGCAGGGAGGCAAAGCATTAATGGGATGGGGGTTGATAATGAAATGAGAGGTGGAAAAAAAAGGGGGTTAGGGGAAGGGTAGTGAAATGAAGGAACTCAGTGACTGAAGGATAAAATAAAAAGAGGTAAATATAAAGAAATTAAAAACAAATAAAGAGGAAGTAAATTAAAGAAGATCTCATGTTATAATAAATTGGGATTTGGGATTAGGGTGTGGGGGTGCTGGTTGTATTTCCCAGGGTGACTGAGAGGTAGAAGCAGTGAAGGAAGGAAGTGCTTTTGGGGGAGCTACTGACCCTGCCCCAGGAAGGAAGTCCCAGCTGATGGGGACCCAATCCAGCCCTCTTCCTTGTTTTACCACCCCACCCCAAGTAAACCCCACTCCTGGACCCATCCATGCCCTAAAACCTAGCTACCTGGCATGTGCTCTGCAGACTGTGTGCATGGGGTTGCACCCCTGGGCATGGGAAGGTCACACCCCTAGGGTTGGGAGGGGGAGTTGGCTTGGTTCCAGAACTGGTCCCTGGGCAATAGAGTTCAGCTGGTGGAATATTTTTCCAT
>NW_017729022.1:78430149-78430986 GCF_001723915.1 Gavialis gangeticus
GGGGGGGGGGGGGGGGGGGCACACTGGATCCAAGAATGCTGGAGGACTGCAACTTGGGCAGGTCATCTGTGATGAGTTACCATACATTAACAGAACATGAGCTGGGTAACATGGGTCAGAGATAAACCTACCCTGGAGTGGCATAACTTTAAGCCATCTAAAGTGAACTTAAAACTAGTTTCAGGTGTTAATGTGTGGACAATCCAGAGGTTAAGAGCTCCAAGAGATGCCTAAAATTACTATGTAACAAGGTGCTAACCAATTACTAACATGGGTTTAACACTCGAGATGTATTCAATGAGTTTGGGGGCTTTGTGCGTCTTAGTGAACTATCATTTACCTTCTCAGTATCATCCATGGTCAGGAACCTTTTAAGTCTGCAGGCCAGATTGATCCCATTTGGGTCCAAGACAGGGGCTAGGACCTAGCTGCTGCTGCCACTTTTCACTGTGGCAGTGTGGAGAAAGCACACAGGGACCCCACTTTTCCTTGAGGCACCACAGTGAATGTGCTTACAGTTGGCATTCTTCTGTGCAGTGGCATGGAAAGGTGATTACTGCCAAATCCTTGTGTCCATAGGCCAGATCAAATGGCCCTGCATGCTGTAGGTTACTGGCCCCTGCACTAGAGCATATGTGAGGGTGGGTGGCAGGAATCAAATGGATAATAAAATAAATGTTCTTAACCCTGGGCTCATCTACACATACATGTACTTCAGCTTAGATTTATTGTGCAGTAAGCCATAGTAAGGGTTTTTGGGTAGGTGTCTATACATGCAGGTGTTAGGGAGTAGATTTTCTCCCAGGTCCCTGCAGCCCTGCAATGGGCCCCTGCCAC
>NW_017729022.1:78432476-78433454 GCF_001723915.1 Gavialis gangeticus
GGGGGGGGGGGGGGGGGGGGGGCACACTGGATCCAAGAATGCTGGAGGACTGCAACTTGGGCAGGTCATCTGTGATGAGTTACCATACATTAACAGAACATGAGCTGGGTAACATGGGTCAGAGATAAACCTACCCTGGAGTGGCATAACTTTAAGCCATCTAAAGTGAACTTAAAACTAGTTTCAGGTGTTAATGTGTGGACAATCCAGAGGTTAAGAGCTCCAAGAGATGCCTAAAATTACTATGTAACAAGGTGCTAACCAATTACTAACATGGGTTTAACACTCGAGATGTATTCAATGAGTTTGGGGGCTTTGTGCGTCTTAGTGAACTATCATTTACCTTCTCAGTATCATCCATGGTCAGGAACCTTTTAAGTCTGCAGGCCAGATTGATCCCATTTGGGTCCAAGACAGGGGCTAGGACCTAGCTGCTGCTGCCACTTTTCACTGTGGCAGTGTGGAGAAAGCACACAGGGACCCCACTTTTCCTTGAGGCACCACAGTGAATGTGCTTACAGTTGGCATTCTTCTGTGCAGTGGCATGGAAAGGTGATTACTGCCAAATCCTTGTGTCCATAGGCCAGATCAAATGGCCCTGCATGCTGTAGGTTACTGGCCCCTGCACTAGAGCATATGTGAGGGTGGGTGGCAGGAATCAAATGGATAATAAAATAAATGTTCTTAACCCTGGGCTCATCTACACATACATGTACTTCAGCTTAGATTTATTGTGCAGTAAGCCATAGTAAGGGTTTTTGGGTAGGTGTCTATACATGCAGGTGTTAGGGAGTAGATTTTCTCCCAGGTCCCTGCAGCCCTGCAATGGGCCCCTGCCACTACCGGGGGGAGCTCCAAGCTCCCCCTGGTTGCTAGCCCAGAGGCTGGCAGGGAGCACCAGGACAGAAGACAGCTGTCTCCTGGCCTTGGGGGCATTGCCTGATGCTGGGGCAGCGACAATATGCCCCTGTGTCACAG
>NW_017729022.1:78438454-78450287 GCF_001723915.1 Gavialis gangeticus
GTAATGTCCCTCTGTTCTTTTCCTAATTGGGTGACGTCACAGGGGCACTTAGGTGCCCTGTTCCTATGTAGGGATAAGGGTAGCTGCCAATCTTTAGGGCAACACAGGTGCTGGTTGCTGGGGCAACTGCACTGGTCATGTGACCGGGAGGGGGCAGGGCCGGGCCTTTATAAACAGCCCAGGCTGAAGATTCAAGGTCAGTTCCCCTCTGGCAGCTTAAGGAGCAACAGCTCTGCTGCAAAGCTGAGCAGAACAGAGCAACTGCAAAGACGAGAGCAAAAGCAGAGCAGAGCAGAGAAGAGCAGCCTGACCGCCTGAGCGGCTGCAATATGATAAGGGGTGGAGAGTACCCTGGCAGAGAGGCTGGGAAGGTGAGCCATAGGGGCACAGCATTTTCGTTCTAGCCAGGGAGGCTTATTTTGAGTTATAGCCAGCTGGCTCAAGGCTTTATGTTCCCTAGTTTGTTACTGGTGCGCTGGAGGACCGGGTGAGGCTGTAGGGGTTGGAGGAGGCCTCAGGGGAACTCCCCAGTAGCGGGGGTGGGGTTCTTGGTGCCCTGTAAGGGCACAGCGAGCAGTGCCAGGGAAGGCACAGCTGTTTGGCACTGGGGTGGCATTGCATTAGGGGTGAGTTGACCCCAGCCCTGTGTGGGCGATAGTCAGAGAAGCCCAAGCAGGGCGGGAGACCCAGATGGAAGGTCAGGGGGCTAGGCACGGCTACGGCCACCTGAGCCCCGACTGCGGGAAGCGTGGGAGACAAGGCCTGAGTGTGGGCAGGACCGCGGGCCGGAGGACCGGGTGAGGTTGTCGCGGTTGGAGGAGGCCTCAGGGGAGCACCCCAGTAGCGTGGGTGTTCCTAGTGCCCGTGTGGGCACGATAGTCTGGTGCCAGGGATGGCACACTCTTATGGAATAAAGAGGCCAGGTAAGGCTACGGCCGCCTGAGCCCGATTGGGAGAAAACTTATGTGGAATAGGGGGGCCAGGTAAGGCTATGGCTGCCTGAGCCCCATTGGAAGAAAAACTCATACAGAGAGATGGGCCCAGTGGGGCACTGTCTGTGAGAGTAAAGCCCCGGAAGGGGGCAAACCCATTGAGAAGACCGGTGAGGGCAGAGAGCACAGGAGCACGGAGAGACGGGCCCAGAGGGGCACTGTCTGTAAGGGAAAAGCCCTGGAAGGGGGGCAAACCCATTGAGAAGCCCAGAGAGGGCAAGGAGCGCATGAGTGTGGAGAGACTGGCCCAGTGGGGCACGGTCATTGAGAGACGCCCCAGGAGCGGGCACGTATTGAGAGATGCCCCAGGAGCGGGCGCGTAAAGAGAGAGACGCCCCAGGAGAGGGCGTGTACGAGAGGAAAGGGGCCCAGTGTGGGTGAACATCTGATCGGAGGCCTGTGAGAGGGCCTCTAGGGAAGGTCTATTGGCGGGACAACGCCTGAAAGACCTGCGAGGCTTGGGGCGTGCTAAAGGGAAGGTTGGAGACACGCATAGCCCATAAGGCTGGGGGTGCACCAGGTCACTCCTTACAGAGTAGAGGCCAGGACAAACATAGTACCGTGTCCGAGGGGACAAGAGGCAGCCTCCCTTATAAAATTATATGACACCAAGACGTGGCGGGCGAGAAAGAGGGTGCTGGATCGTCTACTTGGCACGGTAGGGGGCACTAGAGAGATCACGGCCACTCCTAGGCCCCACTCCATGACACCCTGTCCTGGCAGCAGGGAGCTCCTGGCCCTGGCTCCCTGATCAGGGGCACAGGACTTGGAAAGAGCTGCATGGGAGGGGCAGGTCCCAGCCTCCTGCCCTAATCCACTGGTGGGGAAGCTAGCAGCTAGCTCACTTCTAGCTGGGGCAGGGGGACATAGTCCCCACCTGGGCTCCTGTGGCAGAGCCCACCCTGGCAGCAGACAGCTCCTGGGGTCAGGAAGCTATCTCCCATCCCCTGGTGGATGGCTGACTGGGAGCAGATCTTGCCTCTGGTCAGGTGTTTACACAAGCGCTATAGCGCTGTTACTAATTCTGAGTAAATTTGCTCCTTACATTTGCAGGTAGCAAATTTACTCTGGATTAGGGAAGTTGACTGTGAAATAAGCATGTGCATGTGTAGACATGCATGCTTACTTCACAGTAAACTATGCTAATGCAAAATTAAGCATATTATGTAGACATGCCCCCTGTACCCTGAATGGTAACCATTGGCAAAATCGGCATGAGCACGTTGTGTGGGGGTAATTATGAGCTGATCAGTTGTACAGTTAGGCAGGAGATAAATTTTTCTTTTTGCAGGAAATTTTGCAACTTCATTTTTTTTCTCTGTTCAAATACAGGAGTAAGGGGGGTTTTTTGTCCTTAAATTTCCAACAGAATAAGATTATACATTCTAATATTTTTTCTATTTCTGCCTGTAACAGCCACAAGCCCCAAAGGAAAAAAAAAACTTACCCAGTCAAGTCCAGGAGCACCACACCACTCAGCATGCTGAGGGAAGCTTCTGGGAGGCTCAGATTCCACTTGGCAGAGGTAGAGTGAGTGGGATTGCCATGGTGCTCCAGGGAGGAACTTCCCCGGCAGTGGTCAGGAAAATGCCAGGGTGTAACTCACCTGGCAGGGTCCTGTCCCATGTAGGCAGTGCTTCCCCAGCATGCCAAAAGGAGTACAGGGGAAAAAAGCAGGGGCCACACACCTGGCTCAGGGAGCACGTGCCCCAAGGGCCCATGCTGATTGACCTGGAGGGAAAGCCCGGGAAGGTAAAGGGAGAACACCGAGCAGGGCTCAGTGTTTGGTGTGGAAGAAAAGGGGACACTGCAGCTGGACCAGGAGGAGGTTTCTTCTACAGCTAAGACCTAGAGATTGAACCCTCAGGGGACACCAGGGAGACTGCCACCCCGAGTAAGGAACCAACCCGACCTACCATCCAGATAAGTGAAGCCGGACGGCAGCTAGCCTTGGAGGTTCCTGGGTAAAGAAGGGATTTGCCCAGAGGAACTGAGAAAAAGAGCCCACTGGCTCTGGGTAGCTGCAGATAGTGGAGCTGAAACCCAGCACAGACTCAGATGTTTTTCTTTGTGTTGTAATGTAGTAATCCTGAGCTAGGGAAGTATAGCAGGGGAGATCCCAATCCCCTGCACACCCGAGTTCTGATTAATCAGGCCCAAGAGTCAGCACCTGAGACCCAGTAGCATCTGAACATGAACTCTAGGACTGGCAGGAAGAGACTCCATCTCCTCAGAACCCACTGATCCTTGAGAGAAGGAAGACTACAGCAAGCAGGGTTGAGACATTTGAGGAAGAGTGAACTGCCTATAGGGCACAGCCACAATCTCTCACAAAGCCCATGGCCAACCAGGCTGGAGAGGATCCAAGAACCAGTGATTTGCACTCAATACCAACAAGAAGAGATGACTTGTCACCCGAGAGGAAATAGGCAGGGTGTAGGGATGGTGGAGCCCTGCAGAAGACCAACCTCACCCGTACAATCATCACTAATGATACCATCTAAACTCCTGAGAACTAACCTAACATCTAAGATGTGGCAGGTGAGAGGGAGGAAGAACAAGGTAGAAGTCCCCAAGATTCCAATGGGACAAAGAGCAGCAGGTAAGCCCGTCCACACACTACCTTTAAATTTAAAAAAAATATTTTTCACAAGAATGGCTAATGAATTTAATTTCAGTTATTTAAAAAGATTGAAATGTTCTATCTAGAACATGTCAAAACTAAGCATTTAAACATTATTGTGGTACCTAGTTTCATTATTTCTTCCTAAAATGAAATAACAAAGATATGATATTGAAATATTAAAAATGTGTCAATGCCCACAAAAATGATGTATTTTTTTCAGTTAAAAGCCATGTTAATAGAAAATTTTACCAGGTGTACTCAGCAGATATGTGATCTCAAAATTTAAAATAAACACCAATCTACAGTTTGGACAAGGACCTCTCCTACATTCTCTCATTACAGGAGTTCAAACACTAGAGGCCTTTCCAGGTCTCTGGAAACTAAGGAAAGAAAGGGTATGTGTCTTATCAAGACTGAGCCAAGAGCTTTTATATTTAGCCTCCAGAAGGCTGTCACAACATACCAGCTGATCCTCCTCTATTATAACTTATATCTGGAGACCATATCTCTTATCCACCCCTGGGCTTAAAGGAACAAAGCATCAGGAATGCCATTTTGTCTCTCAAATCTCATCTAACATCTTTCCCAATTATATAGTTGGTCCAGACAAATCTTACCTCTTGCCTGTTCCCTGGACGATCAGAGGTACAACACTAAATCCTACAACACATTTTTAGAGACATTTCAATGCTTCTCTCCTTGAGATCAGTAGGAATTAGGCTCCTAATTGCCATTAAAAATTTGATCACTTAACACAGTAGTTGTCAACTGGAGGTACACATACCCCTAGAGGTGTGATGGGCCAGTAGGGGGTGCTTCTGCATTGAGCCCCCAGCCTCACTGTGCCTGACCACCTTCCAGGCACCAAGTGCCTCCCTGGGGGCACCTCATGTCTGGCTGACCCCCTTTCTGGAGCACACCCACAAGCCTGGGGGTAATGTTGCCACCACCCAGGGTCCCGACTTGGCCCTATGCCCCCTGGGAAGCAGAGGTGTAGTATTTCTTGAGGGTACTTAATCCACTGCAAAAACCTAGGGTGCTTCCCTCAGTCTGAAGCGCGAATAGTGGTCTCCCTTCATCAGCCGAACCAAGGGGACCCAGAGAACTTTATTGGTTACAAGGAGTAGGTTTGGAATAGGGTACAGGGTAGAGCAATATCAGAAAATACTTTAGAGCAAACAGTAGCATGGTAGCCTTTGATCATGCATTTGAGTTACTGCAAGCTATATATCTAGTTAGATTTCAAGTCGTTTACTCACAAGTATCATCCAGAGGCAGGTGGAGATTTCCTCTGAAGGTAAGCAGTTCTTTGACCATGAGTTTCAAGAGAGAGAGCAAGTTTCAGATGGTCCAGCTTCTCTGAGAGTTCTCATCATGGCTGCTGCCCCACCTCCTGTGCAGTCCTTAACTTATATAGACCTTATGACATCATTTACCTGATACAATGAAGGCCAGCAATGGCTGGCTACCAGTCAACCAATTTGAAATGCATCACTGGTTGCCAGGTAGACTGGCAGGGTCTCTAGCCCCCTCCCATTCATGAAGACATTGCTTAGAATAATAGGGAGTTTACGCCCCCCACCCAGGTGTGTGAAGCCAGTCACATAGGCAGAGGGATCAGGTTTCTCCCTCCCTCAGAAATGTATCCAGCTCAGGTTACAACTCAGGGTTACTTGAAGCCAATGAAGCCAGGGGTGTCTTCCCTCTTCAGTGACCATGGTAACCAAACTGTCAGATTGGTCACCTGCCTGATAACAGAATATGGGGAAAGACAGATATGCCATTCTGATACAAGGGGTACTTAAAAGGGTGGGTATGCAGAATGGATGTGGCTGATAATATGGCTGATAAATGCTGCCTGCATGCGGGCAGCACACAGATGGCAAGGAGCATAGCCCAGCCACATGGTGAGCATCTGGGTCTGGCTGGTAAGTCTGTTGTGGCAGAAGGGACATGGGGATGAAGATCGAAGCCCCAGCACAGGGGGGAGGAAGTGGGGCTGGGGAAGGGGCAGGGGCTGCCCAGCTGGGGCAGAGAGCAGGACTGAGCCATGGGGGGGAGCTCCTGCTGCTACATGCCCCACTGGGAGGGCATGGAGGGCATATGCGCCCAGATCTGTGTGCAGGGCAGGGCAGGGTGCGCTGTGGCTGCAGGCTGGGGCCAGGGCAGTGCTGGGCTCTTCCCACTGGATGCTGAGCCAGGCTGCACTTGAGGCAGGCGGTGGCAGTGCTTGGAGGTGATGGGTTGGGGGGCTACAACTCTGGAATTCTGGAGTAACTTCAACCCCTCACCATAGCCCTGTTCCCATAGGCCCCTGTGGTGAGGGAGGGGCTAGGGCTGGGGATGGGCCTGGTGCTGCACAGCTGGGTGAAGCACGGGATGGAGCCATAAGCAGCTCATCCAGGGGATGTGGTGGGGGTGGCTCCCACCGCTGCACACACCTCAGAAGGGCATGGGGAGGCACCTGCCCTTGGATCTGCAAGTGGGGAGAGGGCAGGCTGTCTCTGTGGGCTGGGGCCAGGGCAGCACCGGGTTGTTCTCAGTAGGGGTGTTTTGTTGGGTGGGGCTGCACTGGGAGGAGAGGTTGGGTGGGGGCTATGGTGAATTCTGGAGTGGCTGCAGCTCCTCCTGTAGCCCCTTCCCAGCACCACTGCCACCCGCTCCAAGCGCAACTCATCCCAGCCCCCCACCAGGAAGAGCCCAGCACAGCCTCAGCTCCCACCCACCCTGTATGCAGCTCCAGGGGTACACCCCCCCATGCCCTCCCAGGGTGCACATAGAGGCAGAAGCCACCACCCCAGAGCCCTCCAGACAAGCGACTCACAGATCTATCCCACACTCCACCCAGCTGTACAGCATCTGCCCCAGCCCTAGCCCCATTCCTTTCCTCACCATGGAGGCCTAGATGAGTGGGGCTATGGGGGAGGGCTCCAGCCACACCAGAATTTGCTGTAGCCCCCAACAACCCTCCCAGCTCCACCACTGCCTGCTCCAAGCATAGCCCAGCTCAGCCCCTGACTGGAAAGAGCCCAGTGCCACCCTGGCTGCATCCCACAGCTGCAGCCCACCTTGCCCCACACACAGATCCAAGGGCACACATCCTCCATGCCCTCCCAGGGCTGTGAGTAGCAGTGGGAGCCCCCCCCACCCTGTGCAGCTTAGTCCTGTGCCCCACCCCAGCTGGGCATCCCCTGCCCCTGCCCCAGTCCCAACCCCAGCCTCACTCCCTCCTCCACTGCTAGACCAGCCTGCCCCACCCTGCATGCAAATCCAGGGGTACACCCCCCATGCCCTCCCAGGGTGCGTGCAGCAGTGGGAGCTACCCCCCCTGCCCTTCACCCCCTGGATGAGCTGCTCGTGGCTCCATCCTGTGCCCCACCCCAGCTGTGCAGTGCCTGCCCCAGCCCCACTCCCTTCCTCACCATGAAGGCCTCAATCTGCACCCCCCTCCCTTAAAAACAAGAAAAACATCTAAATGGGTACATGAGCTGAAACTTTGAATCAGAAGGAGTACGCTTATTTAAAAAGGTTGAAAACTCCTGACTTAACAGTTATGTTGACTCTGCACTTACAGGCTAGTGCCCCATTACAGTAAGATTGTCTCAAATAAAGCAGTGAACAAAAACTGTATGTATATAGCATATAAACTTGAATGGCACCACAAAGCCAGGGGCTATCTTCTCTCTATCTGACCAATAAGGCAAAATTTTGCACATTTCAAAGCACAGGAAGGTGACTCTGGAAATCAAGTTAACTGATGAAGAAAACCAGTGGGTAATCTTTCAGGTTGGGACAGTTCTACTGCTTGACAGTCAGCAGTAGCTATTGCTAGGAAGGTGAAACACATTGAAAACTAGCAGATGCTAAACATTCACTTCACTGCTTTGGGAAAGCAGAATGATACCAAAAATACAGCAGTTGGTTTAAGGTAAATTTGTGCAATGTCAAACCAAAAGGGCCACGTCCAGATATGCAGGGGTGTGCGTTTGTAGTGGCACAAATAGTAGTGGCAGAAATTTGTTTTGCTACTTTGTGCCTCAGCTCACAACCCTGCACATGCACTTTGTTGTAGGACACACTGCCCTACTTTGGGCAAAATGCACCTTGCCGAGCTCCTCCTGGCTCCCGGTGTGCTGGAGCAGCAAGGGCACAAATGGAGCAGTAGATATGCTCTGGCTAGCAGCCAAAGTATCTCACTGGAGGACCAAGCCTTTGTTTGTTCTGGTGCACACTATTTTCCTGTGCTCTACATCCCTTTTTTTCCTGGTGTATTTTTTTGCTACTGGGAAATCCCAGTAGCACGTTTTGCTCCTGTGCAGCAAATTTGCAGTGTGGGGCATATTTTAACATTCCATGTGTGTGATTTGTTGTGCCACAAAAAGGTTTGTGGTGCAACAAACTGCACATGCCTATATCTCTAGACTTGGCCAAGATATCCAACACATGCTTCCCATGAAAGCACTTCCTGTTCCTCTATCTTGGACTGTGTGCTCTAGCATTTTCAGCATATGAGTTTGGGCCTCCATTCTCTCCTCAGCTCTGATGTTTATCATGGCCTAATGATTAGGGGACTACTGGCATTCAGGAGTCCTGGTTTTGGTGCAATCCCTCAGTGATGCAAAAGGCTCTAATTTGCCATTAAAAGAAACTTTCACGTTGAGCCAAAAATAAAGGGAATCTAGATTTACAGATTCACAGAAAGTTAGGGCTGGAAGGGATCTCGTGAGATCATTGGGTCCAGCCCCCCTGCTTTGGAGGAATCTAGGCACCCCAAATCTGTGCTACTTCCTTGTAGTCTCTTCTTTCCCAGAACAAGTCCTCTTTGGCCTTTGCTGTGTTTCTTTTAATCCTCCGATTAGCACAGCTCCTCTACCCACCTTCACCTTGAAGAAAAAGGTGTCACAGCTTCCCTGTTGCAAGAAGTAATAAGTAGCATGTCCTTCAAACTGTTTCACATCCTGTGGTACAAGCAGAAAGACAAATGCCTCTTGCTGCATGCTTAGGTTACCAGACATGTTTTGATTTACCATTTTTTTAAAGAGATCATTCCTTAAGCCATTATAGAGCAGAATGTTGCCTGTTAGTCCAGACCAGCTGTTTGTTCTTTAACTTGTTGGCAAGATGAAACCCACAAGACATGAGACACTGAAACAGTATCTTGGGTTTGTTTTTGTTTTTGAGGCTTGTGCTAGTCTCATATACCAGGAGGGAACACTCTGTAAACTTGTGAGCCCATCTGGTTTAAGCTGTTGAGCAATATCAACCTTTGTAGATGCCAGCTAAGGCAGCAGAATGGTAAACACAAACTGCTGTTGCATAACAAATGATAGAAATGTCATGATAACATACTAAATTTCACATTTAGTTATAAAATGCTCCCACCTACCAATTCAGACCTCACACCCCACTGATACTCTCAAGGAAGAACAATTTATCATTCACTACAAACAGAGAAGAGCTCTGAGACTTTATGGCTAGATTAAAGCATTTAGTCACACCCCATGGTAAAGGAAGCCACATAATATGATGAGTAGAACTAGAGAAAGAGGCCTGGATGACAGTAAGGAGCTAGGCTGGCACAGCTATGGGCTGAGACATAGCTGAAATATTACCTACTGAGTGTGTCTACACAAGATGACATTTACTGCAGAGTAGGCTAATTAGCTCCTCAGTAAACACTGCATGTCTACACGTGCTCCCCTATTAGGCTGAAGTAAACTAATTAACTCCGCAGCAGGATAGTATTTGCAAATACAAGTACTATCTTCCTGTGGAGTTTTTTACTCCACAGCAGTACACGTGTAGATGCTGCCCCAGCTGGCTGGGGCACGAGGGTGCTTCAGTGCAGGGCCTGCCTACTGGCTAGTCATGCACTGAAAAGCCCTTGTGCTGCAACCAGCCCCTCTGCAGCCTGTGGAGCCAGGGGAGACCAGCCCCAGGCTGGCAGGCTAACCTCTGGGCCCCTGCCAGCCAAGGCTGCTCCATTCTGGTTCAGCATATTACAGTCCTAGGCGCATATTCAAACAGCATGCCCGAGAACAATAAACTCTGTCAATAAGTGCCAGAGTTTATTGCTTTGCATTAATTGTATATGTAGACATGCCCACTCTGTTTTTGCCTGCCACTCTCCCAGCTTGCTGCAACCTCAGGAGCTTTGGGAATCATTCCCAAAGACTGTAGGTTTCTTGGTGGAGTTTTATCTCCCTGCTTATTTTGCCCAGGGATTGAATCACCTGTCCCAACCTTTACCCTCTTCTGGTTAAATTGCTCCTGAGGATCGGAACGTCTGCATCTCTCCACTAGTCTCTACTACACTTCTGTCACCCGTCTGCAGGTAACACACACAAAGGACAGCTCTCTTTAGTCTCCATGTAAATTCATAGCTGCAAGAGGACTGGCTAAATTCTAGCCTTTAGCGAAGTCAGTATGAGGCAGGGGACAGAAGGTAAGAAAGAGAAGTAATTTGAGGTGAGTGGTTTAACCAAAGAAAGAAAGAAAAGTCACTACATTGTTTAAAAGTGACCTATCAAACTAGTAGAAGTGATTTATTTCAATGAGGTCGAGTATCCACAGTAATGGCCTTATATCCTACCAAAAGGAGAACCTTATTCAAGAAAGCACTTGGGCACATACTTATGCACGTACTTGGCTTTATTGATGCTTGTTTTAAGAAATAATGGTGAACACATTAAACTAGCTGTCTTCTCTGTAAAAAAAATAGAGGTAATTTTTCAAATAGCAAATGTAATGTAAAATCCCAGTGGAGAAAAGGCACTGCAGTTCACTTCAGTGTTTCTAATGCAAGCAAACTGGAAACGCTGGAAGAGAGTTAACCTCAACTAGCTTTACTCAACCTGCGGTGTGTCACCACTAAGATTTTGTTCATCAAAGTGTCAGCTTGAATTCTCTTTGGGGTGCTGATGAGGGGTGAGGGAACACACAAATACATTTTGTTTTTCCAGTGACAATATAGCTTTAGTATGATCTTTGAATATACTTATTAAGGGTGAAGTTTGGAGAGAACAAGAACATATCACTATGGAAGACAGAAAAATGGTGTTTTAATTTTCTTTTTAAAGATCGAGCAAGGGAGAAGCAA
Source organism: Gavialis gangeticus (assembly GCF_001723915.1). Lineage (NCBI taxonomy): Eukaryota > Metazoa > Chordata > Crocodylia > Gavialidae > Gavialis > Gavialis gangeticus. The sequence goes on from NW_017729022.1 coordinate 78,449,172, forward strand.
GGGAGAAATCAAGTAGCAATGAAGTGACTTGTGGCACTTTTCCTATGGAAAATAAAAAATAAATATTAAAAAAGATGGCTCTAGAAGAGTGACAGAGCCTTTTTAATCTATATCATTCTTCTAATGGAAAAACATTTCCTAATCTATTAAAGCAATAAAATTGTTTTTTACTAACTGAGGGGACCATAAAAGCTATGATACAAAGTTCACAAGGCTCCACCATTGTTTAGAAGAATAACTAACCCTACTTCTATTTTCATACATATATTTAAAACCAGCTGGCAGTGGGGAAGTTAGGACTTTGAAACAGAGTGAAGGAGTAGTACCAGACGAGCCACTGCCGGACTGGACCCGGAGGGCACCGCTGCCTGAACCGCCCCCCCAACTGGATTCTTCCCCCACGGACGACCCCGCTCCACACGAAGAGGACCCCCAGATTGGACTTTATGGACTGAGACGCTTTCTCCAAGCCACTTTCTCCACCATTGCGGACCATTGTAATGGGTTTGTGTGTATCTATCTCCTTTCTCTCTCAGCGTCGGGAACCCCCAACCCCGGGCTTAGTTGGCTAACATTGTATCGCTTGTAACCTAGTCGCGTTCCCCTCCTCTCCCCCATCCCTCTATTGTTAGTCCCTCGCTCGGGCGCTTTGTATTTCCATATCAGCTTTGTCATCTTTTTTTCTGGATTCCCAATCCAAAACATCTAATAATTCCAGCTAATAGAACTATTCTTTTTACTATTGGACAAGCTGTAATTGTGATGTGAACATTATAGGCTGTAAGAGTGATTTGAAATTAGAAATGAGTACCTGGGATCAAAGTGAAAATGTTAGAACATTTTGGTTAGGTGCAGAAATTCAAAAAGCCTGAAGCAGAATCAGTAATAAGTGAGGTAGTTTTCTACAAGTGGTATAGTTTAGATTGGGTCATACTGTAGAAATTCTCGGCCCAAGATGAACTTTGCTCTGCCGATGAATCAGGGCTGTGTAGTCAGCAAATCCATAGGGATTTGTAATCCATAGGGATCAGCAAATCCAGAGGGATCTTGTACTCTGACGGGTGTTTGAAAAGGTACCGTAAGTTTGACAGGTTACAGGAGACTAGTCTTCCTTTG